>NC_045550.1:28062278-28237278 GCF_009769535.1 Thamnophis elegans
TAGTACAGAGCACTGAATTCTTTGCTGACATATCTGTAATGCACGGATGGGCAGGGGAAGACTAGCCTCTGGCTGAAAGGGTGGGTGGGATAGATACAGAAAGGCTCGACCCATAGCAGGAGATGAGGCAGAATGTACAAAAGCACATTCTGAAGTAATAAATGGCTTTCTGGAATGGGGTGGTTCAAAAGTATTTTCAAGCACTTCCCTGATGGCCATAATTTCTGACTTGAATTGCTCTAAAGGAGGGGAAATTACCACCCTGTCCCCAAAGGTTCTAAGCTTGGCAATAACAAAAGTAACTTCATCCTTGTTCCAAACAAAAGGAGGACCAGAACAACAGAGTCACCTTGTGGTGAGATGGTGATAAACAAAATAAATAATATAAAATACATAAACAAAAACTGTACCTTGGCAATGAAACTATCTGAAAATGACATTTCATTCCTCCTCCTTTTGTGTGCCCCCACCTTTTTTTTTCTTGACCTGGCATACAAACTAGAAGATTGAAATGAGTACTCTTTGATGGGGAAATGGAGCCATAGTGTCTCAAAACCAGACAAAACCAAACCAAACCAAAATTTTACAACATGTTCAGTTTAGAATAAATCAGCTCAATCCTTGATGTCTGGAGTTACCGTATTTCAAATCGGCAAAAAAACCACAAAAAGTCCTTGCAAGGAAGTGCCCTTATACAATTGCATTTCAAGCTAATGACTGAAAGCCAGAGTCACCTTTCTAAGAAAGGTGCTATCAAGAAAGTGAAATGTGCTATAAAAGTATTTTCAAACATGTAAAGCAAAGTTCTCAATATTTCACATTGCATATGTAGCCTACCTTCCAAAATGGGATTGGCTTCTAGAATTTGTTGTTCAATCCAGGAATGTTGACCACTAATGACAGCTAAGAACTGCAACATTAATTTTGTGCTTTCAGTCTTCCCAGCTCCAGACTCTCCACTGAAATAAATTTTGAAAAAATAGTAAATCAGAAGTATTGGTATATGGAGGAATGCAATGACAGAACTTTGCTAAAATGCTCACAGGCTTCCCTACATGTCGTGTGAGGTGACTATTTTAAAGATGTGCTCTGCTTGCGCTCCCAAGTATTCTATAGTAACTTTTCAGAATCATTTTCAAAGCCTCTATAATACTTCCTCTGTTTCTTTTCCTCCAAGCTATTTAAATATTTAACAGTACTAACACATTTTTCCATTACATTATGTGCTCCTTACCTAATGACAGAGCATTGATCTTTCTTATTCCTCAGCATGTTGAAATAACAATTATCAGCAATGGCAAAGACATGAGGAGGCAGTTCCCCAATCCTCCTGTTGCAGTACAGCTGGATTTGTTCCATGGTATACAGTGGCAGCACTTGATATGGATTGATGGCTACAAGAATAGATCCTGTGTAGGTCTAAAAAAGTTTATGCCCATGAATATGAGAATCTTGGAATAAATTAGTGATGAGTTTTCAAATGAAGTATCAACAACAATCTCAAAATAAGTTACTGGTAGGAATATTTACAATATCAAGCAACATTCTTATCATCTTATTCCCCTTATAAATACATGAAATTACAGGTGACTATACTAGGAAAAGTAAAAACTGTAGAATGTAGAATAAATAAACATAAAGCATATAAAATTGGAAGATTTGAATGAAATGTGAAACATTACATTTACAAGGTGCGTATAAAGAAGAATTTTGTAAAGAAATTAGTCTGTAGACATTTTGCTTATTTTTAAAGCCATTTCTCTGTATTTGATTTTATTTCTAAGCAATAGAGAATATATAATTCTCTCATTATAAAGCATTTTTAAAAATGGGGCTTCAGAATCTATACTTAACTATATATTATTAATAAAAAATCAGTCTTACATAGATTTTATTCTCTTTGTAGCGGATATATAGGTTGTGTACCATGCCAGCTTCATTCATCTCTTCAAGATGTATCATATCTTCCACTCCTTGGATGGAGGCAGCATGCATTGGTTGCATTGCGCTAATATTTTGAGCTGTGATCCAGTGTTCCTTAAATACAAGTGCATTTAACTGTCTGGATTTCATAAACTAGCTTAGTTTGCTCCTGAAAAAAGCTCTTAAGATTCACGCCATAGATAATATTAGTATGCTTATCTGAAAATGCAACAATTAAAAGAATGATACAGGGTTCTGGTTTCTCCTGTTACATTGCATAACACCTGTTTAATTTTGGCTATGAATCCCAGAACTTTGCAAAATCCAAAGATTTAGCTCTATCTGATTTCAAATTTATTTCCAGCTTTGGAATGCATGTGTCAAATATGAACAATGCTCCAAAACACCACCTAAAGCTGTTGTCAAAGTGTATTTAAAAATAATAATAAAAGAGAAGAAAAACATTAAATGCATAGGAAAAACTCCTATTAATCATTTTTAAATAGGTTCCATTACATTAATTAAAATACAAGTTTAGATTAAATTACATCTACATTTTGATAGGAATCCTACTCACTTTTTAAAATTGAGCATCAAAACATCCAACTAAAAATTCAAGTGTACTGTTGAGCCTTTATAATTATAGATCCATCCAGCTCTTCAGTTGGATGCAGAAGATCACATACAAAAATTGGGTACAGATGAAAGTGGTAAGTAGCCTACCTTGCCTTCATCATCCTCCAGCAAGAATCGTCCCAAGTTAGATACTTTCACAACTGCCCCAATGGGCACATTAAACTCTTTGCCTGAATGGGATTTCAGCCATACATGATCACCCTAAGAGAAACAATATCCTATAAAAGATCTTATGCTTTTTCTTGTTCTGACTTACCTATTATTATTATTATTATCATTTTTTTGCTTTATATGCTGCCAAATCCAACAGATTCATAGTTTTCAATTGCGATGAAAGCAGCTGCACATATAAGTCATATACAAGCAACAAACCATTAAATAGAGTAGTTCTATTCATGCACATTAAATTCTTACAGAATTTTGCAGCACCTAGAAAAGTTATTTAATAATAAAAGCTAATGTTAGTATTTCAAAGAGTAAACATGCTGTCCCAGTGATTCTTGTAGACAGAGAAGTGGAAAACTGACTGAGAATAATGGAAGGCAAATACTGGATTCTTCAATGGTGTAGATAAAAGTTGAAGTTTACTCTTTCTAATCCACTGAGTTTCAGGAACTGGATTTGAAAACAAACTCTATGGCATCAAACTAAGATTTCAAAGTAATATTCAAAATAAAGTGCCCAACCAAAGAAGTAAATTCCTCTGGCAGAAGCTGTTAGAGGTTTCTTCTCCTAGTTTTGTACCAATAGTCTTTGTAAATCTTCCAATTCACCTGTCAGCATATAAGCAACTCCTTTGTTGTGTAGTCTCTGACCTCTTCCTTCGCTCTGAGGATGACACTCCAGACTGAGAAATCAGCTATCTTCTCTACCTGGGCAATGATTTGAATCACAGCCAGAGTAGCATAGAAGAGTGGCGTGTTCGTAGAGGCCTGATGAGGATAATCCAGGAAATGCTTTCTCTGTAAGTTTCCCAGTGTTGTCCTCCGGCAACTGCCGACTTCCTCATCCTTCTTCTCCAAAGCCCACACCTGCTCCTTCATCAGACCAGCCTTTACGCTTAAGCAGGCACAGAGTCAGTTTTCAGACTCATCTCAAATCCTAGTCCATGGCAATGGACGCACTGAAAAAACTTACTTTTCTACATCCCTTGCCTGTGCGCAGAAGAGGTAAGTAATGCTTTTCGGTACGATATGACATCTCATTCATCTAGGTTAAAGAGCAGCCATGGCCTCACCATGAGCAATTCTCATCAATTTTACGATATGGTGATTACTGGAATGTAATTTTGGCAATCATTTGTTCTGTCAATATAGTTTTTTTTGCAGCTTATATAATTTATAACAGAGTCAATATATTTAAAAAGATGAGAGTAACTATCTGCTTTGCTTGACTCTTGCCCCATTTGACTGATTAAATCTGCCAGATTATAAGGGAGGTGAAGGGAGGTGAACCTACTTGAGGGTAGCATGTGATCTCTATCAGGTTATGACCTTTACTAAAAAAAAAAGCCTTTCTTTGACTAGGAAGATTTTTTGCAATTATAGGTCAGTGTCAAATATTCTATTCTATTCTATTCTATTCTAAAATGATCAAGAAACTGGTGTTTTTGCAGTGCCAAATGCATTTGGATGAAACAGATTTTTTGGACCTAGTTCATTTGGAGTTTTATTCAAGAAACAGTTATGATACTAAGACTGCTTTTGATATATATTCCTTATGTTATAGGCAAGATTTGCCATCTTGTTTTTACCTTATTTGTTTTCGTTAACTCTTTTTTTAATCGTATTACATTTTTATTCTCATTGTGATATTGTGAGCTGCCCAGAATCATTCTAGAGTCTGGCTATGCTTAAATTAAACTAAATTAAATTACATTAAATCTACACTGAAATTGGGGTTACTACTAGTTCACTGGGATCTCTTGGTGCTTTTTTTAAAATGCCATTAACTATATTATCCTTCTGGCTCATCTGGTGGGGTTAGAACTTGGGAGCTCTGTTTTGTAGTGGTTGCAGTCCTTCCTGTTGGAATACATTCTGATAGTTTATCATTGACCAATGGCTTTCCCAATGAATTGAAGGTAGCAGAAATTATATGGAAAGAAATTAGATACTAATTATGGAAGCCAGAAAGACAAGTCATCACATACCATGCATGTGCGTGACTATGTGTTGTGGCCTGCCAGCAGCCAGTAGAGCTGGCAGCAGATTCAGCAGAGAGGAGGTTGGGGAGGAACATGGACCAGTCGCGGAGTCTGGAGAAGGCTCTGATGAAGGCTCTGTGTCAGAGGCAGAGAGGGGGCCAGGGCCATATGCTAGTTATCAGCTGCCTTTAGAGTCAGACATTAGTGAGGCAGAAAAACAGCTGGAGCCTGTGCCCAGTGTCCTCATGCACAGAGTTGCCAGATGAAGGAAACAGCTAAAGAACAGGGGTTGACTTGGGAATAAGGCCACAGGTGGGCGATGAATGGCCCCTCCCAGAGGAAATAAAAGAGGAGAGAAAAGAGAGTGGCATTTGTAGGAGACAATTAGTTTGCTTAATTGGTTCATGACTCTCTGAGACTCTTTGCCAAATTTTGCAGATATTGGCCTGTCAGCTCTCCAAGCCAGATAAGGTCTGTGACTGTAAATCCTCCCTTAAAAGATTTTGCTGGATGTGAATGAACAGAATTCACAGTAAATTAATAAAAGGGTTTTTTGTCAGGACAAGGAGTTTGCTTCATGCTCTCGAGTCAGAAATCATTTAGAGGTATCATCAATATTAAATGACTTCAAGTTACTATGTAACTACGAGGACGCTCATAGTTAAATAACATTCTTGAATATACCCCAATCTTGCAATGAAGTGAATGAAAGATAAGGAATAAACTTAAATTCAGACAAGGATGAGGCTGCACAAAAGAGAAACCATCTTATTTCAGAGAGGTTCTTGATCTCCAGGTATCACTGAATTTAAAGAGACAACTACGATGAGAAAGGATGTTGCACAGCTAAAACTACTGCACCAACACCAGCCTCCTTGAGCCAGGCAGGCTTGGTGACAATTATTCATGCCTTGTTTCAATCATCTTCACTGCTGCAAGACATTCTATATGGGGGTATTTTTGAAAAATATACAGAATGTGAAATTGGTATAATATGGAACAGAGTCGTTGCTAACCAGAGCAAGGCACAAGAAAGACATCATGTCTATAACAGAAAAAGCTACACTGAGTGCCCGTTGCCTATTGAGCAAATTTTAGGATGTTTTAAGGCCTTAAATGGCTTAGTACAGGACAGAGAGGACCTCTTTAGGAATTACCCAATTGCTTAGATCAGCAGGAGAGGCTATTTTGAAGATGCACCACAGAAGCTTTTTTGTTATGCAGGGTATGAAACATACTTCTCAGGGAGATGTGCTTGGACCATCACTTCCAGTATTTAGGTAAATGGCCAAAATATATTTTCTTCATCAAGTTTTTAACTGTACATTGAGTTTAAACTTGAGTTTAAACAAGTAATAACAAAACATATATACAGCTTCTTGTCAGGCTTAGTTTATATTTCAAACAGCATGTTATTCAATGTACAGAGATCATTCGACGGCATGGGATAAAATACCATCAGTATGCGGACGATACACAGCTGTATCTGTCCGCCCCGTGCCAACTCAGTGAAGCGGTTGACGTGATGTGTCAGTGCCTCGAGGCTGTTAGGGTCTGGATGGGGGTTAACAAGCTTGCACTCAATCCGGATAAGACCGAGTGGCTGGTGTGTTTCCCTCCCACTAATTGGCCAAGTTTTCCATCTCTCAGGCTGGGGGGTCAAACAGACAGGGTTCGCAATTTGGGAGTCCTCCTGAACCCACAGCTGACTTTTGAACACCACTTGTCAGCTGTGACCAGGGGGGCATTTGCCCAGGTTTGCCTGGTGCACCAGTTGCGTCCCTACCTGAACCGGGAGGCCCTCACAACAGTCACTCGTGCCCTTGTGACCTCAAGACTGGACTACTGCAATGTGCTCTACATGGGGCAGCCCTTGAAGAGCATTCGGAGACTCCAGCTTGTCCAGAATGCAGCGATTGTGGGTGCACCTCGGTACACCTACGTTACACCTATCCTCTGCGATCTGCACTGGCTGCCTATTGGTCTTCGGATACGCTTCAAGGCACTAGTCATCACTTATAAAGCCCTTCATGGTATTGGACCTGGGTACTTGAGAGACCACCTGCTGCCAATTACCTCCAATAGACCGATTAGATCCCACAGATTAGGCCTCCTCCGAATTCCATCCACTGGCCAATGCCAACTGGCAACCACCCGGAGGAGGGCCTTCTCTGTGGCTGCTCCGGCCCTTTGGAATGAGCTCCCCGTGGAGATTCGGACCCTCACCACCCTCCAGGCCTTCCGCAAAGCCCTTAAAACCTGGCTGTTCCGACAGGCCTGGGGCTAATGAGTTTTTGTCCCCCCTCGAATGGTATGGTTGTTGAGTGTTTTAAATTGTGGTATTGTTTTGTTCGTGTTCTTTTTTCTTATTTGTACCCCCCCCCCCCCGACTTGGGTTGTGAGCCGCCCTGAGTCCCCTCGGGGAAAAGGGCGGCATAGAAATATAATAAATTCAATTCAATTCAATTCAATTCAATACACCATACAAACATTTATAGACTTACAGCTTGAAGTACGACCATCTTGTTTTAACAACGTGATTATTTGCAGCCTGTTGGAGAAAAGCAGGAGATAGGAATGAGCAATAGAATAAAAGGATAAATATTTTAGCAACATCATGAACACGAATCTGGAATTTATGAGTAAGTTATAAGTTTAGAGATAGGACTAGTATGCATTTTTCCTAAGAAAGACCAGAGAGTGTTAGACAACCCTGAAATAATGCCTGATAAATTTATGTAAATTAAAATTATTTTCCCCGATTCTATATTATTTTGTGTAACTAGATCAGGTTGATATCTGTTGATTTATCCTCTGTTTTAAAAACAACTTGAGTCAAAAATCAGATATTGCAAGTCCTTCTGAAACAGCTGACTGAAGGATACTGACACTTTATTGATAATAATTCTTGGAGGTTTCCTGAGTAGAATACTAGAACTGGAAGATAACATTTCAATTTTTTGCTAAATTATAACATTTCTGGATGATTTGCAGCAGGTCTTTCTTTCTTTTCTTTTCTTTTCTTTCTTTCTTTCATTTCCATTCAAGAAATGATAATAATAAACATAGAAAAAGATGACAAGCTTTATTAAAACATTTAAGGCAATTCAACACTCTTGTATAGTCTACGTTGCTTGCCTCTTGTGCAGCTCTCACCTGTTCCTTATGCCAACTTTAGAAGTTCCAGTCCAGATTGCAATGATTGGCAATGGGACCCAGCTGGTGCTCAGTCCAAGCTATAGCCATTGCACAGCCAATTGGATGCTTATCTGCTTCTTGCTCTTCCCAACTATGCAGGGAAAGCAAACTTTGCAGGCAGTTCTTGTGTGAACTGATCTACCAATGCCTGTCTTTCCTTTTAGAGTTTGTTAACTCACTAGTCTCTGTATTATTCCTTTAGTTTCTCAGATGTTTGCACACATGAATGCCTTCACTTCTCCCTTTCCTCATTATCTCTATTGACTCTACTAAAATTATAGAGGGGGGGTAGGGTTTTTTTCCTTTTTTCTTTTTGGTATCATTATAATTCTACAATAACACCCAAAACAACAGGGAACAGTTGTTGTTGTTGTTTTGTTCATTTAGTTTTTAGATTTCTCTGTAGCATCTTAGTAAGTTTATGGCAAGCCAGAATTCTTCATAGAAATAACGTATTTATATATTGCACCTTAAAGATGTTTTTAGAAAACAAGAAAAGGGAAGGGAAGCTTTGCAGTACAATGGAAAAGGGATGGGAGAGCACAAGGAACATTCTTTACTCACTAATTCTGTCTCTTTACTAGGTAGAAACATAAAGGGAAATGCAAGGGATGAATGGAACATGCGCTTCTGGGGTGAAGGGCAGAGAACTAATTGTTGTCGACCAGCAGAGAACATAGCAGCCAAACAATCTAGAAGAAGATGACTGCCCAAGACGGAAACCAGCTTCCACAAATGAAGAGATGTGCTAAACTCTGGGGCCAGTTGGAGTTGGGGTGCTCCTAAAAGAAATGAAGGGCTGGAGATGGTCTCCTCTGAAGGAGGCTCAGATCAGAAAACAGCAGTTTTGAAACATAGCTGGAAAGCATGGGTGTAGAGTGCATTTCCAATGGACTGGAGTGGGAGGAGAATGTCAGCCATGTCTGCATTGAGGAAGTGGTCAGCGGCTTGGACTGCAATTGGCTAAGAAGAAAGTACAGATCCGCCTTTCATGAAATACAAAGAGAAAACCTTACTACTCCCTAGTTGAGAATTACCGACCAATCAACCTTTGCTGCGTCTTCTGTAAAGTCATGGAATCTATCATAAATCAATCCATCACTCTCCACTTAGAGACAAACAACCTACTCTCAAACAAGCAATTTGGTTACAGAAAAAATCTGTCCTGTAATCTGCAGCTCCTACACTGCAAAAACATTTGTACCACACAACTTGACCAGGGTAAAGCAATAGATGCAATCTACATAGACTTCTGCAAAGCCTTTGATTCAGTGGTACATGACAAACTTCTGTTAAAACTAAGCTCCTAAGGCGTTTCTGGATCTTTGCACAGGTGGATAGCTGTGTTCCTATCAAACAGGCAACAAGTAGTCAAAAATTGAAAGCACAATATCAAACTCTGCAACAGTTAACATTGATGTCCCCAAAGGCAGCCTATTAGGACCTATATCTTTCTGCTTTACATACTGTGATCATGTTATAAGCAGCTCTGTCCTTTTTGCTGACGACGTAAAATTATTTTAACACCACAGACAATACTACCACCCTACAAAACGACCTTGAGTATGTATCTGAATGGTTGAACAATTGGCAACTCCAAATCTCTGCTAACAAATGCTCTGTCCTACACATTGGCAACAAAAACCAGAACACCAAATACAAGCAGGGTGGATACAACCTAATAGATGACCCACACTCTGTCAAGAACCTAGGAGTACTCATCTCAAAAGATCTAAGCCTCAGAGCTCACTGTAACAATATTGCCAAAAAGGCATTAAGAGTTGTCAAACTTATTTACAATACAATAGCAAAGTTGGAAGAGACCTTGGAGGTCTTCTAGTCCAACCCCCTGCCTAGGCAGGAAACCCTACACCACCTCAGAGAAATGGCTATCCAACATCTTCAAGACTTACAATGTTGGAACTTTCAAAACTTCTGGAGGCAAGCTGTTCCACTGATTAATTGTTCTAAATGCCAGGAAATTTTGAGACTTCCAATGTATTACTATGCTACTGCTACAATCACCATGGTCAAAGTTACAACTTTAAACAAATTTATACTCTGAGAGTCACAAATGTAAAACATTTTTCTTAAAAAGTTGCTATGTGTACCCATGTTTAAATAGAGCAGTATTCTCAGTACGGATTCTAAGTATTTTTGCTAATTTTAATGGGACTTTGCAGAGACACAGATATATGGATATGTCAGGGGTGGGGCAGGCTAGGTCTTTGGATAAAATATAACTATGATAAAAATGTATTTCAGAAGCCACAAGATAAAATATGGGTATACCGGTATGTTCATAACTTTTTTCTCATTATATCACACTTAAAAGCTCTTATTTGGTGGAATAACGATTAACAAATAAATCAACAATGAATAAAAAACCTGAAAGATTTTTTAAAATTTCTTCCTTGATCTAGAGTCTCGGAATTTGTTTTCTTCCATATATATTAAAATGTCATCTTAAAAAAATTCAATTAAATTCCTATATATTTTGGATTACGGAAGCTCATGGCCTGATCATAAAGCTTTATATGTCACAATTAATATTTGTATTCATATTTGTACTATTTGCATTAAAAATTAACAAATTCCCAAATTTAGAGAATTCGGTTTTAACTTAGTGTTAGAGAAACCTTTATCCCAGCACTTATACTTATTCTCAAAGCAAGTAGCTGATTCTCTACAATTAATAGATGAATAAAATATTTGATAGTAAGAGCCATTTACAATGATGGCTTCCAAGTAACGATTTATCCATTTTTGAAATCATATCTTCTACAAGACTAAGTGAAGAAAAGACCAAAATCACATTACCTGTCCTAGAAGAGTAGTTATAGCTTAGTTCTAATTCTCCATTTCAGGAAAAATCATGTGTAAAAAACCTTGGCAATGAAACCCTGGAAGAATGCTGTCATGAAAAAATAATCCTTCTATTCCATGAGGAAGTCAGGAAGTGACTGAAGTTTCTTTCATGGTTATTTATTATAGGACTTTGCCCCAGGTTAGAGTATCTTCCATTTTTACAGTTGGCATTTTAATCAGGTGAGAGCAATGAATGACTGATTTTCTAGCGCTCAGGGATTATCTTAGCAATATTTAGCTTCTCGTACAAACCAAGATTCATAACATATAAAAATTATTTCAGAAGAAAACTTGAAGCCAAGTTCTTATATATTGTTATTCAAATATGAGGGGGAAGGAAGCTTTTTATTAAAAAGCATGCTCTTTCTTCCCTTGTATATGGTACCTATATTGCAATTTAACTACAAAATGGTAAAAAAGGAGGAACTTCCCTTCCACAGCTACGCCTTCTGATATTTATTTAATTATATTTTCCATCCCACCTTTATTATTTTATATGTAACTCAAGGCAGCAAACAAATAATGCTCCTTCATCTTCCTATTTTCTACACAACAACTAACCTGTCAGGTGAGGAGCTGAGACAGAATGACTCGCCCAAAGTCTCCCAGCCAGTTTTTCAAGCCTAAGGCAAGACTAGAACTCACAGTCTCCTGGTTTCTAGATTTCTACAGTTTAACTAACTAATAGCTCTCTTTGGTAGAAGACAGGGGGAAGAAAAAACACCTTCAGCCTTTCAATACTCTCCTAGTAAAGCCTATTTCAGTATTTCTTCTGGACTCAATTTCCTGACCTGGCTACATTCCGAGTGCTCACATTCCAAACAATGAAAAATAAAGGGAAGAAAACTTGCAAAAGTGAAAAGTATTTCTACTCAATGTCTTGCTTGCATTTATACCATCCAAAATAAATCTGTGATAATAACCAGTCCCAATCCAATGCAGTGGATAAGCAGTATAGCAATGATTCTGAATCACTAGTGCACTGCACTAGTGATTGGGTGGGAGTGAGATAAGTGTCATGGGAATAGCCTGGAAAAGAGGGTGGTAGTTTTCAAAATTCTCCAAGCACAGAACTGCATTTTCTTCATTTATTTGGAATCTTTTCTAGGGAATCAATATATTGTTAGTACAAGATCAAGAAACCAATACAGGAGGATACCCTGTTTCCCCAAAAATAAGTCCTCCCCAGATAATAAGCCCAATCGAGCTTTTGAGCATATGTGATAAAATAAGCCCTCCCCCAAAATATTGCAACACAGCAGCAGCCTCGAGGTGACCATGCTCGCTGCCTCCAGCACCCCAAATATAATAATACCTCCCTGAAAATAAGGCCAAGTGCTTATTTCAGGGGTCAAAATAAAATAAGACCCTGTCTTATTTTCGGGAAAACATGGTATTTGTAGCTCAGGGTTGAAATGAGGGGGTCCTTGCTGTTCTTTGAATTTGGTTATTTTCTTGCAGACATTTCATTATCCAAACTAGGCAACATGATCAGTGCTCATGATGATTATCTAGTTTAGCAATAAAATATCTGCAAGAAAATAACCAAATTCAGAGAACAGCAAGGATCTCTTATGATCAAGAAATCTCCATCCTTATGAACTCAGAAATAAATTTAGTTTTAAAGCAATAGTAAGTATTCAGTTACCCAGATTTTCTAACATAATTTTCTTTTCTCTTTCATTACATCTAGTTAAAGACAATTCTGAGATTCTTGTTTCTTGGTTGTACGAGATGCTAAGATGCTGACAGCTAAAAATATTATGTTGCTCACCATTAGCACACCTGATATTTTGTAAGAGAAGTTGTTCAAAAAACTAGTTGAATAGTCACAATAATTTCAGTATTAAAAAAAACCTAATTGATTAGAAGTCTTATCAGTTATATTTTTATTTACCAGTTCACTTTTTCAAACACTGATGAGATAATAAAAAATCCATGGTTAACAGTTGCCTTCACCAAAGGGTCATTCATTCTTAATTTTCGTGAAGGAAAGAAGGAGTACTTCTTTTGTGATGGTGCCTCCAAGGAATCATATGAAACACAAGAAAAAAGTTCTGGAATTAGCTCTAGGCAATCATGAGCAGCATCACATTATGGCTTAAGTTTTTTCCCCCAGAAACATTATGAATAAGAACACATAGACAATTTTAGGTCTTAGGTAAAACTGAAATAATTAACCTCTTTCAATTTTTAGCCAATTGATAGTATCTTTTAAAACCCAGTTTGCTTTCTATAATATTTGCCCTTGTATTGTTTGCTTATATTTTTTTACATGTCTTTCATTTCATCTATGTGTATAAAAATAACCTATAGTATTAATTGGCAAAAATTCTAATTCAATTATTTCATTAGATTAATTGAAAAAGAAACTTGTGTAGTAAAATATCATGTTGCAATGAAATCAGCCCACAGTTTTATTAAACAAATCTGTAGTAGATACGTTTGAAAATGCAATTACACACATATTAAAATTTACTTGTACCATCATAAATCAACTGAGCAACTTAATTATGCTAAAGAACAAGCTTTTTTATGTCAACATATATGGATAGTATTTTTTAGGTGTCTCTTAATTAATAGCCCACCCACTGGATTAAAGAATTAAAATAGCACAAAAGTCTTACACTGCTCTTCTTGCTTTTGAGAAAATTAATAACCTTGCAGATATTCTTCTGTTCACATAGGCTAAGAAAAGGTATCACACTGTTCCAATCACACCTCTGTGAGCTCTGGAAGTCCTATATATATTATTACTGCAGCGTAATGCTAACTTCAGATGACTGGATATACCTTTTGCCTTCTGCAACTTCCCATTAATCATTACATCCAATCAGAGTTCTTTCCGACGTCATTGTCTGCTATAGTTAAATTTGAAAACCAATGGTAGGGTATATCGAAAAGGGAAAGAGAGGAAGGGAGAGATTAAAATAAAGACCACAGCATTTTCGCTATAATCCCAAACATTATATCATTACCACATTCATGCATCTGTGAAAATAAAGTCAAAATAGGTTAACATCCAAGTACCTGGACATAAATACTACCAAGGTAGGGCTTCTTATTCTGGATGTTATAAGTTCATCCTTTCCTGCTGGGCAATCTTATTACAACCTACGTGATCCATCCATCCCTCTTTTTGGGATCAAGCCAACAAAGCATTAAATGCATATATTGAACCTATTTTGTGTCAAGTCCTGGCTCATCTAAGCCAAACAAATATTTGTGGACACAGCTGAAAGAAACGATAAAGCTACAAATATTTATAAGTTTATTAGATTGCTTTTTGGAGTTAAATTCTTGAAAAACATTTTTATTCTTACATATAATAAAATTATTGTAATATAATTTCATTCTAGAATACGTAATGTAATTGATTTACAAGTTACATAAGAAATGAGAATTCTTCAAAATAACAACAATAATAATGCTTGTATCCTGAGCATATATGATAATTTCTCTTTGCTTAAACATTATTTTAAAGTTTTAGGGTGCTGCATCAGGTTATGTATGTTAGAAGGTGTGCTGCAGTGGATGGGCAGATGAGTAATCCAATCATTCCTAATAAGCTTTTGGGGCAATGGTTGAAATTCTAATAAAAACAGATCACTGGGGATATAATGTTGCTTATGCTAATTTCATTGCCAAATCCTCTGGAGCAGTACAGGCATAAACCTATCCTTGTTTCTACGAGAAACTGTGCAGAATAACATATACTGTATACCAGAAATATGTAGCATAACGTGAACAAACGTATTTCCTTATTAATAGATGAGTGTATTTGTCCATTTCCCAAATTAGATAGGGAAGAATATGAATTGAACTTTTCTGGTGCTTTGCCAAAATACGAACACTCTTTTTAGATTTGGATCTCAAAACCAACCATTTATATTAAAATGTAAACAAATTAGAGAAGCTGTAGTCTGAATGATTTGGCATATGAGACAATATAATTTCCATACTACCAAATACAATGTCTCTGCACAGTGCATTGTGAGAGTACTGTGTGGAGATACAATCGTCCAAATTTAACACAACAAATTAGTTAATTATAACCATGATTAATGGTTTGTTAAACAACCCATATACACACCCTCAGTGGCTGGATTTATTCAGTATTCAGTAGAATGCCAAACACCTTTCCCCTTTCCACTAAATTCAGCATTTAAGCAGATATCTTGAATTACCAATTCAGATTAATAAATGTGGTTAAACTTGACCCAGAAAATTGCTTCAGATATTTATCAATTATCTTCAGCTCAACAATGACCAGCATATATAAAATATGCACATAATGGATGTTCCTTTAATTTTTTTGTTTTTGTTTTTCAAAGCTTTTTATTTTTTATTTATTTTTTAAATTTATATTCCAAATATTATACAAAAGCAAGGTAGGGTACAAATTATTTTCTATTGTTTCTCACAAAAATCCACACAATAGTGCAGTTAAGAAGGCTATGTGGCTGATTCACTCCTGATGACATAAGCACAACCTAAAATCCTTTAATACACCCTCCATCTGAACTATAATTTGTGGATGATGGCATTGACACACAGAAGAAAAGAGATGGGCTTTGATTTTGCATCATGACCAGCATTTTGGTTTGATTTTTATTGGGAGCTTCTCAGAATTCAATATAAGATGGGACGCTATATAAATGTTTTAAATAAACACATATTTTGGCATATCATCCATAGGTACTCATACCCCATCACTTGGAAGTACCATCATTGGAGCTATATGGCAAAGTACCACAGTACAATGGCTACCACCAGACAGAAGTAACTTGATAGGGTGTTAACTCTATATTATGACCAAAGGCCTGTGAAAGTGAAAAGTCTGCACTGTTGCATTGTAGATAGATAACAGCGTTCAGCAAAAACATACCACAAATAAGAGTGCTTTCCTGACGATGTTCCTAAGGACCTGCTTGCATTTAGTAGGCATCACAATGTGCAAATCTTGTGTTAGGATGCTGCAACTGCTCACAAGGCTTGTGCAACCCAATATATCAGCTGTTCAATTGCTGTGTGCAGAACTAGGAGATGGATTCTTGAGATTGCAGCAGGAATCTGGGTGCAGGTAGCGGCTCCATACTGGCATTGTGAAGAGAAACTATGGGTTGGGAAACTGTAGCAGTGTGCACTGGGAAGCTGATACTTGCCTCCACAGGAGTCTGTTGATGCTTCAATGTGTGCAGCAGCCATTCATTGAGGTGTGGCAGCAGACAAAGCCAATGTAACATGATGTGAAAGGCACCCAAGACTGTACTCAGAATTAGTGAAACCAAGGAGGTCAGGAATTGGGTTAAACATGATACAGGAAACATCTGATAGAAGGAATGGGATATTGACATTCCTCATTTACAGATTAGTGGGTTTCATTTTTTTGACATTTCTGGCAGAGCCCATCAGCTTTCATTTTTGAGAGTTTTACCTGGATATTGCTCTGCAAGCGATACATTTATTATTGGAAAGCTGGATAATTTATGTGAAGCTTGTGGAGTTGCTGAAACTACTAATCAATTGTTGGGGGCCTATGTTCAATTTTTTTTTTGCAGAACAAGGGTTTCTTTTTCATCTATTGGTTTTACTGTTGCATCACTGTATTAGTCATTAGCTAGGAATCATGTACAGATAAGTCCTTGACTTACGATTCATTCAGTGATGTTTGAAGTTACAATGGCACTGAAAAAAGTAATGACTGGTCCTCACATTTACAACCATCACAGCATCCCCACAATCAAATGATCAAAATTTGGATGGTTGGCAACTGGCATATATTTATGAAGGCTGCAGTGTCTCAGGGACATACGGTCACCATTTGTGACCTTTCCAGCCAGCTTCTGATAAGCAAAATCAGTGTGAAGCAGATTCTCTTAATGAGCACAAGACTCACTTAACTGCAGTGTTTCGTTTAACAATTATGGCAGAAAAGGCCATAAATTGGGTGTCACTCAATGGAAATGTTGGTCCCAATTATGGTGATAAGTCCGAGATTGATCTGTATGGAAATTTCCACAATCATCCCAATAATGTTTTCTGATGTTTTTTTTAGGGGGGTTAGCACAGTATGGTCTTCTAAGGCTAGCATGCTATAGCTTTTCACTAGATGTTATTACAGTCTGCTTAAACTTTTCTAAAGACTTTCCCCCTCTTGAGATATAAGCTCAGAGAGCTTTCTACAAGGGAAAGCAGCGAAGGATGGGGGGCAACTTTTTTGCATTCTTGAAGAGGACTTCAGATTTAGAAGGGACGTGTGACTGCAAATGCAAATCAATATTTTAATAACCTCGATTAATAACAATGGGCTACACTATTAGATGCTGTCGTTTCACGGGTTAATATAATCCGGAACCCGCACGACAGCTAAATGACATCAATAAGGTAAAGGAAAATTAATCTGTTATCTAGTGGCTGGCCGGATGTTTGTAGCAAAGAACTTGTAGTCTTCTTCATTCAAGGCTGAAATGGGAATGGTCTATACCGATGTTACCGCGGCTTTATTTAATGAAAACCGCCAAAGCGGAGGCTAAAACAATAGGATTAAAGTTCTCGCTTAGAGAGAAACCACGGCCACTCGTCTTAACTGCCTGTATGTTTAAAATGCGTGCGGCTTTTTGAAGTCCGAGGCAAAAAAATGGATTAAGCACAGGAAATCTGTAAAGCCCGTTGTGTTTTTCCCCCCACACACGTGACAACAGTCTGAAAATAGAGTACTAACTCCTTGTTCTAAAAACTGCCGTTTTTTTCTTTGTGTATTAACTATCCCAGGAAGAATAAACGCTCATCAGTTTTCTCCGTAGTTCCTCAAAACATTGTGCGATTCTAAGTCTCATAATAACCCGCCGAAAATCTCCAAGGTATACCCGAAGGGCTACTCTTCCCCCTTTCGTATCTCTCTGGTCCGAGAACCTCGCACCGACGGGCTCAGCGAAGCCAACGCCCTTCCTCTTGGAACGCTTCTGCGACAGCAACGGCCCTGCCAATTATCGCAAACGGAAGAGCGCCTGGGTTCCGCTCGGGGAGGGGGGCGGGGGCGCCATTTCAGACCTGCGGAACTGCCGAACTACGGCGCGAGGGCTGATGGGAAGATCGTGGATACTGTTGCTTCCGGCTTAGATACTGGAAGGTGATTCCTACCCCCTCTTCCCTCCCCTCCCCCCCGCTTCGATCCGGTGTCTGAGCTCCTCTTTGGCTCCCGCCGTTCCCATCGGAGCACCCCCCCCCCGGTTGTAGTGGGAGGCGGGGCTATGGAGACGGAGTATTACTGTGGGGAGCAGTCAGGTACAGTCGGAGGAGGCGGGAGGGCGAGCTCGGCTCGGCTGGTAGGACTTGGACTGTAGGGTTGCACGTGAGGGAGAGAGCAAGGGGGTTCACGAGCTTTCTTGCTGCTCCGGCAACTGGATCCGTTACGCCCCATTGTGTTAATGAATCTCTTGGTGCCTGACCGTTGCCCGAGTTCCTCAGCCTCTCTTCAATCCGAGAGCCTCTAGATCGGTTGGGCTACCGTTCCAGTAATCGTCGGGACGAAGCTGATATGTTGAATGAAAGTGCAGGGAGAGAGAAATTTGCCCAATATGCTTAATTGGGTGTCATGTTGCTATGTTGTGTTTTGATAATTGGTAGGTTTCAAAATATAGTTTCGAAAACAAGGAAGGGATACAGATTTTTGTCCTCCTATGAGCTGTGATGCTTTTAGACCTTTTGCGGGGGACAAAAGAAGGAAACATTCTCCAGTTCACCAAACTCACTTCTTGAAGCTTTTGTTTAATTTTCTAATCACTAAGGGGGTGGGAGGGGAAGGAACAAAGATAAAATGGAATTCAATTTGTATGGCTAGAGTAGTGTGTGGAGGTGTGTGTTATGGAGATGCCCATTAAATCCAGATTTCTGCACAGCCCAAATACTGAATTTTGGGTGGGTTGTTGTTTGTAGTATTATTTATACAGTTGAAGTTTTTAATTAAGTATGGATAGCAAGTATAATTTCAAAAAGAATGGAGATCTACTATTTACTAGATTTTTATCCCACCTTTACCACTATATAAGTAATTCAAGTGGTGAACTCCTCACGTGTGAGATTAGTTAAGAGAGAGACTGGCCCAAAATCGCCCAGTTGGCTTTTATGCCTAAAGTGGAACTAGAAGAATCAGTCTCCTGATTTCTAGGCCAGAATATTTAACCACTACACCAAACTGGCTTTCAGTTGACTGAATGTTTGAAAGGGATGCATGCATTTCACTTGATGAATAGATTTATCTTTTTTCGTGTTAGTTTATTTTCATTCTACTACGCAGTGGAAAATTAGAATGAGCTTTCAGTTAGTAACATTTCCCAAAAAAAGGAAATGTTTTGTGGAGCCAATTCTTCAAGTAAAGTTTCCTCTTCTTTGCTTCTGTATAGTAATTATAGAATAGTGATGACGACTTTTATTACCTTATTTTAAACTACAGTTTATGTCAGCTTAAACACCATGATTAATGGTGAGAGATATTGTAGTCCAAAATCATGAAGACAGTATGTTAAGGAACCTACTATATTTTCACTTTTATGTCTAGTGTAGAATAGAAATATACTGCAATGCAATTGAGAGAGAAATATATATATTATTGTAGCCAGTGACTGGTCCATAAAGTACATCATATACATAATACCAATAGTAATTAATAAATTAAGTAAGCAAACCAAGCAAAGTGTTGCTCTTCTTACATATTGCATGATATAATTTGGCCACGCTTAAAGAATTGAGTCTGGAATAAGAGCTTTAAATAAAACTGATGAAAATGATCAGGAAATTTAGTTAACAGCTCACAACAGGCATCAGCATAAAACAATATAAGTTTGGTAAATTCAGTGAGTCCTCTGGTTGGGCATAATTTGGATCTGAATGGGTTACCCTTGTATCTGCCCTTTAAAATTACTGATAGAAGTATACTGAATTGCGCCACATTAATTGTGCCAACCTTAGTTTTGGGATAGCAATTGGTTTAGATAACTGGCAGGTCTGAGAGGTATGCAAGAACTATTTAAAATATGTCATTAAGGAGAAATACCAGGTTGGGTTGAATAACAATGTTTTTTTATAGCATTTGATTACTTCTGTTGTATAATCATGTCCTAGAATACATAATGAAATTAGGAAAAAGCCCAAGAGTTCCAGTTCTCTGTGTTGCCTTAGTTCAAAGGGAAACAAAGTTATTGGAAAGAACCCAAGGAATTTGATCTTCTGGGGAAAAGAACAATTTAGTTTACTACCTGACAATTCATATCCAACCACTGGATTCAATCTTACTGATACCATCCTCTCAATGTAGAATTACATATGGAACACTTGGAATATGCTCCTGAGGAACTTAGTCTGAACCCTTTCCAAGGGGGCAAAAGAGGTATGAATCTATCTAGGCACCAAATGATAATTGTGTTTGAACTTGTTCTGAGCGCATTCAAAATGCAGCAAGAATAAGAAATGACCATTTACTGCAAAAGAATTTTTGCAGGGATGTAGCTGATTTTGGAGCTTTTGAGCTACATATTAAACATACATTTTACATGTAGGTATGGCATAAAATACAACACTATTTAAATCTTAGTGTACTTATATAGTTAAATTCAATTGGATAATTGTTTGATTTCCAGATGTATTTTTACGGTGTTTGGCAAACATCAGTGCCTTTGTCTTACTATACTTGATTTCTAGGATTACTGTATTCAGTATTCAGCCAAATTTGCAATGCTCTGTTTAGACCAATATAGGACTGGAAGAGCAGAACTACTCCCATCTGCTTAAAAACGGATTACTGTATATTGCTCTGCCTATTTTGAAGGATAATGGGAGAAATTGTTCATCCTGGCAACTAAAGAATTGTAGTAATAATTGAATAATAATGGTTCCAGAATATATCTGTGCCAAACACTTCTGTTAGCAGAATTTTTCTTGATGTAATGATTGTGGGTGATACATCTGACCTTTATAATTGAGTTGTCCTATAATTTATAGATAAACAGAAAGAACCTTCTATCTATAGATAGAAAGGTTTTGAAGCTCATATGCTGGATTAGGATGGGAAATGAAATCAAGAATTGCTATAAAATCAGTGAAGGCTGCATATAGCTTTGCACATGGTTTTTAAGTGTATTTTTTCAGATGTTGCAGAATAAGTGCATGGTAAAAGTAGAGAGAGCATTTCTAAATTCAACTTGTTTCTTGATTAACACTGTATTTTTCTAGGTCTGGCCAATGCTGGAACTTAAATGAATAGATATCTGGCATGTTATTTACTGATAATGCTAAGGAGACTGATGAGCCAGTAATCGGGCAGAGTTCAGTGCCACTTTTTGTAAACGGGAACTATTAGTTAACATTATATTGTTAACATTTTAAGTCATGTTAAATTCATTTTGATAAGCTAATTAGTTATGTCTCCCTTTTTAAATAGTCCAGAACACAAACTTTCTCAATGAACATTATATAAATAGTTGCTGCCCCACTCCTATACCTTTCTACATTATTTGTATGGAATGAGCATCTGTTTCCATGGTTCACTGAATATGTTTACAGTATTTCAGGATTGATAATCTTGACTATGTTGTGTATCTAGCTCCATGGTATTCCAGCTCCTGACTGAAAGTGAATGTCTAAACAAACCTTAATTATGGAATATTTTAGTTCAATGTTTTGTTTCTGTTATTTATATTTTTATTTATTTTAACCATTTTCAAGGTTGCCCAATTTAAAATGATGCATATAGCATAAAAGGTCCCAAAATGTGACCTTTTAAGCACAGCTTACAAGGTAAAGGGGTTACACGGGCTTGGCAAAATATATCCATAATTGTCCATGGCACTGCATTTCACACCAGCTACAGTTTGCAAATGATTTTCAAGAACAGCCCCTAGTAGAGCACATTGCATGAAGTGACCAGAGTATGAGCGACCGCCCAAAAGCTTCCTGGTCTAGGTAATGAATAATTGGCACATAAAATGGATTTATACAAAGTATGTCTTAGCTGACGATGATGCAATGCAGAAGTGGTAAGTCCACATGTGAAGACCTTCAAATTGTCCATCAATGCTGAAGGGAAAAGTGCGGTATTACCCACGTATTGACTCCAAAGTGGTAAATTACCATTCTCAGCAGTCTCATGCTGGTTTTAAACAAAGGGCAAGAATATAGAGATAATTAAAACTAGTACAATATTCATTTGCATTGATGTAATTGTTTCTATGTATTGAAAATCATCATCAACTTTTAGTTTGATTTAAACAATGTGTTACAGATGATGGTGGAGCCACACCAGTACAGGATGAGCGTGATTCGGGATCGGACATGGAAGATAACAGAAATGAACAACACTCTGGATCAGAGAATGGCAGCATAGGACAACATTCAGAGGTAGTCAGGAAATGTGTGTTTGTGTGTGTGTGTGTGTATGTGTGTGTATGTATATATAACGGATCAGAGCCTGTGTTAGTGGTTAACACATCTGTCTAATATACAATACAGCCCAGGTTCGAATCCCAATAAGGGTATGGCTAGCTGATGAGAGCTAAATAGCTTGAAATAGATCTATACTAGTCTCCCTTTATTTATTTATCAGCACAAATACTACACACACACACACATTAAATTAACTGGAAATTATTCTGCCTATAGTTCCTATCTGTTTAAGCAAAAGATTTCTTAAAAGTTAATAGTTAATATTTAATTTATATGATCTTTTAAAAGTAACTGCAAATTGCAATATTTCACTATAAAGTAAAGGATAATAATGTTTTGACACTACAGTTAATTTTTTCAAAATGTACAAGAAATAATAAACCTTTTCAAAAATTTTACATAAATTTCATATGTATATTTCAACAAGGTTTGCAATAACACTCATTACTATATAGCTATTAGTACTGTTAACTGAACCATTTTGAAAAAAGGGCCCAGGCTGAAAAAGTAATTTGGGATGGAATAGAAGGTTGCTTTTGAAAGTATTTCACTTAATATTTTCCTATATTATTTAAGTATTTGCTGATTTTATGTTGTATGAATGGAAAATTTTAACATAATTGATTTGCTAATATGAATGAATGATTTAATACATCCCTTTAAGTTGATGTCAACTCTTAGTAACCACGGAGTTAGATTTTCTTCATGATGATCTGTCCCTAACCTAATCTTTAGGTCGTCCTAGTGTGCATTCATCACTAGCTGTCAGTTTTCTTAACAGACCTAGCCTAATGACAAAGCAAGTGGTGGCAAAATGGTTAGAATGCAGTATTGCGGGCTAATTCTGCTAACTGCCAACTGCCAGGAGTTGATTCTCACCAGCTCAAGATTGATTCAGTCTTGATTCCAAGATTGATTCCAAGGTCAGTAAAATGAGGATCGATATTATTGAGGGCAATATACTAACTCTGTAAACTGCTTAGAAACGGCTATGAAGCACTGTGAAGTATATAATTCTAAGTGCTATTGCTATTCTTGTGAACCTCCACAAAGAAATTGAGCCTCCTTTAAAAAATGGAGCCTCCTTAAAACAAATAAATAAACAAAACCTTGTTGCAAAATAGCAGGAGTTTGCCACCAGGCTGTGTCAGTAAGATACTGATCCTGTATCAGGCTGGGTGCCTCTCTTTGAAGCTGCAAAAAACAGAAAGGTAAGTTGAGTGTTTCTGCGACTTAGAGTAAGGCAAATCTTGCAAGTTCTTGGGTGGGATCTCCCCTTATTTACTTGGAGGCTACAGACTGCCTGATGTCCCCTTGCTTGCTGGAGTTTGGAAACTTCGACTGGCCTGATGTCCCCTTGCTTGCTGGAGGTTAAGTGAAGCCATTTTGTTTAACAACAGCATGTAATGGGCAGGTTCCATTACGGTCTTATTGCAAGACTACCTGTACTTAATTTACAGTTAAATTCTATTTTAATGCTAAACATTTCATCTGTAATACCAGTGATCATTTTTGATGTAATTATATTTTTTGAGTTGGCCTTCATTTACTTTCAGCAGCTACCTTGATATTATTATTTTTATTTTTCCAGAATGAACCTAGTGATGGGGAAGATGACAGACAAACTCTAGAACATCCCATGACAGACTCGGAAAATGAAGATACACCGAGAGAGAAACATAGTGATTCAGAAAACGAGGATGCCGTTAATCATAATGGCAGTGATTCAGAAAATGAAGGGGTTGATAGAGAGAAAGATAGTGATTCCGATATTGAAGACAATCCTGTTCAACCTGCCAGTGACTCTGAGAATGAGGATGCTATAAATAATCAGGCCAGTGATTCTGAGACTGAGGAACCTCCGAAGGGCCATGGCAGTGAATCTGAAAATGAGGAACCTCCAAAGCACATGGGCAGTGATTCCGAACATGAGAGTTTGCATAAAAGGCATGAAAGTGATTTAGAAAATGAAGAACCCCAGAAACATCCAACCAGTGACTCCGAAACTGAGGAGCACCCAAAAAGTCATGACACTGATTCAGAAAACGAGACAGTGAAAAAGCCTGTTGTCAGTGACTCTGAAAATGAGGAGCAGAAGGTCCAGTCCAGTGACTCTGAATCTGAAGATCCCTCCAGAAATAAAAAGAAAATAGAGGTAGGTGACAGTGATGGAGAAAATAAGAAAGAAGAGGAACTGGTGAATAATGCTCAGCTTTCAGATAGTGATATTGGAAAGAAACTTCATGGCTTTGACAGTGAAGAAGAAGGAAGTCCCAAAAAACAGAAGATAGACAGTGATGAAGAAGATGGAAAAGAGGAGGAGAAGTTGACCAAAAGGAAAGCTGTTGTGCTCTCTGATAGTGAAGATGAAGAAAGAACACGTAAGGAAAAATGAATTCAGAACTAATTTTCAGTCTATATATGCTATGATGTGTGTGACATAAAGGTTTGGCTCTGAACATTTATATGTGATGAGTCTCACATCAGCTTATTATCATTTGCATCATCCAGGTGAATAAAATGCATAAGCAATCCTGCCATTAGGCATTGCACATTCAGTCGAAATAAATCGTGCAGAACAGGGGATAAATGTGTAAATATATGTGTGAACGGTGATTCATTTTGATATGTCTAACCGTATCACCTTCTCATACTTTAGAATATACTAAATGTAACACATCTTTAAAAGCTGAATCCTCAAAAGTTGGAGGAAAGGATGTGAAAAATTTCTCAAATTCTGTTGATATCAGTATGCCCTTATTCTACCCGCTGAAACATTAAGCCACCACAGTAAAAAGGACACTGGTGAACCCCAGCTGCTAGAAGTTGTCCTCAGTCTCTGTCCAGTTTAGAAAAGTGCGTGAAAAGCAATTTAGTGTGTTCACTTAATTGTAGAGAAAAGTAGAACTATTGCATTGTTGCAACTTCCCTATCTTCCCTAGATATATATTATATATTTGTACTTTTCTGCTCCAACTTTAGCACTTTCTGTTCTATCCATTCTTTCCACATCAGTAATCAAATATTTGAGGAATATAATTTTTTTCAATAAAGGATACAGAGGAGCAATCAGAAATACCAAAGTATAAAGTGCAGATTTCTTTTAATATTCATGTTTAAAAATAAAATTATGTTCAATCTTCAGTACGTCAATGAAGAGTCTCATTTATCCAGTGTAGTTCTCTGGAAGTTGAGTCATAGCAATTGGACTTCTTTCCTTTTTTGGTTTGAAATCTTTCACTGCTTATCCAAGTGACTTCTTCAGTCTATCTTGATTGTATTACAAATACTGCAGCAGTCCAAAATGAACTTTCTAAGGTGCAGGTGGTGGATGATTTCTCTTCATTAAAAGAAAATGGGCCATACAGTTGCCCATTGTACTCTACCCCCATCCCAAACGGTTGCTGTTTGACATTACAACATAGCAGTTTGAAAACTTTGTCTTGGTACAATCAATTAACAAGACATATGATAAAAATGAATTGGCAGAGATCTAAAATCTTTCCGGGGGAAAATCATGCTGTTTTTAAGCAAACTATATAACAAAGGTGTTAAAATGGGATCTTGTTTCTTCAGAGTGGTTACTGCAATTATTAATAAAGCTAGGAGGACTAGTTGCTACTTGACACAAGTTTAATTTTTCTGCAGTTGCAAATAATTCCTTTTTAATGTTAAGGATATTTTTTTTCAAGTAGTTGATGATTATTTTGCTCCATGTTGGCTCAGTTTTTGATTCATTTATTTATTCATCTGTTGGCAGCTGCCAAAAAGGGCCGCATTATCTCTGATGGTGATGAATCAGATAGTGATGCTACATCAGGGAAATATGAAAAGCAAAAGAAATCTATCGCTTCTGATAGTGAGGAAGATGATGATAAGGATGACAGTGGAAAGAAAAAAGAAGAAGAAAAAGATCTTTTTGGAAGTGACAGCGAGTCAGGAAATGAGCAAGAGTAAGTAATTTTAAATTACAAGATTAAGTTCTGGAACAGTATTAAATAGATGAGACAAATATTTGATTTTTTTTGTAAACTATCCAGTGGTGTTTTAAGTTAGGTGTCCATATAAATTCTTTAAATAAATAAAAGTTGTAGTGTTAGGTAGCATGCCCAGAAAATGGTTATGAACATCAGCTTTTTCGCCCCCCTAGAAACCTCATAGCAGATATATTTGGAGAATCTGGAGATGAGGAAGAAGAAGAATTTACAGTAAGTTATCATGAATTTGTATTTTGTTCTTCCCATACATCACTCCTTCCTGTACTTTGGAGGCATCTGCCAATGCATGCTCCTTTAAGTAACTTTCATCTTAGTTAAATAGATTTCTTAGACTTTGATAACAAAATAATAAGCCTTTTTCAAGTTCACCACACTTCATTGGGAAAATACTGTTGTTCTTTTTCTGCTCCTGGATTTGAAAGACCCCCCACTGAATACCATAAAATATAAAAACACAATAGAAACATAAAAATGAATAAATAGTAATAAAGACAAAGCAAACAGAAAAAGAATAACCTAACTAAACATAAGTTGCTGGTGTTGAAGCCATGCTATTTGCTTTAGTCCCAGAGATTAGCTGTATTTGCATCTTCTGAAGACCATTAGCAAGCTACTTCCATAATGCCAAAAAACCTATGTAAACATATCAGTTTTGCTTGAAGCCGGATTATCTCTCTTTACCTTTTTATCATCCTGCCTGATGGAAATATTCTGGACACTTCCAAAATCCTGCATGCCTTTTCATCACCTTTGAATTGTACTAGTTTGTTAGCTTTATCTGTTGCTGGATGCACAATCGATAGCCTTGGCCAGCTGGAAATGTGATGTCATGGATGAAATGTTACTGTGAACCTTCAAAGCTTTAAATACTATGATTGATCTCTGTTAAGTGTTCTTAAAAATGTACATTATATTTAACCAACTTCTATTGTGTTTAACCCAAGGGATTTAACCAAGAGGATTTGGAAGAGGAGAAAGCAGAAAGAAAAGAAGTAGCAGATGAGTCAGATTCTGATGACAATATCAAAAGAGGAAAACAGTAAGTCTCTTATGATAGTTTCAAGAAACCAAATTGATCTGATGTATATCAAATTATATATCACATTTAAAAATCCTGCCATTTCTTTAGGCATTTCAACATAGCATACATGCATTATTTCTCTCCCCCTCCCCAGTTTAAAATTACATTTTCCTAATCCTAATTCAAGTTTGAGGAAGACCCACATACTAAACTTTAGTAAAAAAAATTAATTGGGGCAAGTGTTTTGTTTTTATTAGAATTCTATGTTGCCTTCTTCTACCTAGAAGGCAGAGCTAATCAGATGAGGAAGTCAATGCTTTCTGTAAATCAATATATTTCTGATATTAATCAAACCCTCTACAAAACCATTCCAACCATGCTCCTATACCATATACTGGACAAGGCACCCTTTGAAAGTCAGGCACTTTTCCATTGTTTGTATTTTTTATTTCATAGCCAACTTGCTTTCACAAAACTTTTGTTTAGGCTCTGTGTGTTTTTGCCTATGCAGATCCTTTAACATATCCCATGGGATTCAAGGTAAAGAATGGAACTATAGTCCTAAAGTGGTGAAAATGTAAAAAAAAAAACCACTTGGCTTTTTCATGTACTCTATACTGTGATGATAACAGATAACAAATCCTAATTTACATTTTGAAACTTTTATTTGTCAAGACGTTTCCATACTATTGCTTTTTGTTATTCTTAAGGCTGCTAGCTTATTCTTTTTCTTTAAATACCAGTACATTTATAATTTCAGGATTGCCGCCAAAGTTGTAAATTCTACGTCATAATTTTTAGAAGTAAATAAAGTGCTCTTTATTATTTTGTTGATTGACTTGTACCAAATATGTCATGTATTATATGTAAGAGAACCATCCTTGCTTAAATTTAAGATGTTATTATATTCTGTTAATCTTTGAATTTGTCTTTCAGTATGGACTTCATGTCAGATTTTGATATGATGTTACAACGGAAAAAGAGCATGAGTGGCAAACGCCGGCGCAATCGAGATGGTGGGACATTCATTAGTGATGCTGACGATGTAGTCAGTGCCATGATTGTTAAGATGACTGAAGCCGCAGAGGTGTGTCTGTTGCTTTCCAAGGCTTGTAAGGATATAGTTCATGCAAATGAAATTATTTTAAACTGGATTGTTTGTCTCACTGAATTGAGTAGAGGATTCCTGAATTTATGACCAAAATTGGGACCAGACTTCTGCCGTTTGTAATGCCGTCACTAAGTGAGCTGTGCTTAATTTTAAACCCCCACTTTTTTCCTGCAATCATTAAGCATATCCAGCTTTTTCCATTGAGTTTGTTTGTCAGAAGCCCCCTGGGAAGCTTACAAATGCTGGTCACATGACTCCAGGATGCTGACAACTTCTGTAAATACATGCCAGTCGGCAAATACCTGAAATTTGATCACATAACCACAGGGGAACTGCAAGAGTCATAATGTGAGGACCTGTCACATCACTTTTTTCCGTGCTGTCAGTTTTCAATGGTTGTTAAATAAATGGTTATAAGTTGAGGATTACCGTAGAGCCAAAGCTTATAATGATCTAAATGCTGATGTCTAATCTGCAAATATTTTAAAAGCGGCTATCACATTCTTTCTGTTTACAAAGTACAGCATTGCTTGTTAAATTTGCCCTTTTTATTTAGTTAGTTCACATTCTTAGGAGAGTATCAAGATGTTTTTAAAAAACTGTTATTCCTGCTTCTTCCTAATATCACAAAGAGTATAAGTGCTCTTGTGTGGCTGATGGGTACATTGAATGAAATTCTGTAAACTATCTGGATACAGAAATCTCATTGATTCAGTAGATAGGTAAAGGTTCATGACTAGATGCTCATCTCCATTTCAAAGCCGAAGAACCTGCGCTGTCTGAAGACATATCCGTGGTCATGTGGCAGGCATGACTAAACGCCAAAGGCGCATGGAACGTGTTTACTATTTTTCTACTTGCAGTTTTACGTGCTTTCAAACTGCTAGGTTGGCAGAAGCTGGGACAAGTAACAGGAGCTTACTCCGTTACGCGATGCTAGGGATTTGAACTGCCAACCTTTCTGATCGACAAGCTCAGCGTCTTAGCCACTGAGCCACCGCGTCTTTAGTACATAAAAAATTCAATACATAAAAAACCTCATATAAATGAAGAAATATCAGTGAAATTTAAACAGCCATAATTGTTATTTTTTTCTTAGTTTTATAGTTAAGGCTTAGGCTTCCTTTTTAAGTTATTTCTCTAAAAAAAGATAGTAGTTGATTTGATCTGCAAGTGTTTTAAGCATTTTGCTTTTTTCTGCTTATTTTTAATGCCATGTATAATTTCTTGCAGGAGGACAGACAGTTGAACACACAGAAGAAACCAGCACTAAAGAAATTAACTTTGCTCCCAACTGTAGTCATGCATCTTAAAAAGTAAGGAAAACTCTAATTGTTTTTTCTGTACACTATTGGAAAACAGCTATGATATATTGTAGATGGTCATATGCTAACCGTTATTTATTTTTATCTAGATAAGTAGATACTGCAATTCTCCTTTGTTTAAATAAATTTGATTTGTTATTTTGAAATGAGATGAATTAAAAATTTTGAAGACTAACATTCTGTTGAAAATAACATGACTTTTAAAGTTTTGTTATACTTTGGAAAGTTTTATTAAAATCACTGAATTTCCAAATAATTTTAAATAAGGTGAATAAAATTTACCATGATAATTTTTTTTTCAAATAACTTGTTTGAAGTAGAGCCAATCTAGCTACAAATCTGTTGACAGTATCAGTGAATCATTTACTTATAATAATTAGGATCTACATATTCATGTGCATTCAAACTATTTAGCTATTTGCACCAAATTAGCTTATATCCCCTAAAAGTTATTCTTTAAGTGTTTAAGCATCATAAGATTCAGTGGAAACTTAGAAGTATCTAGTCCAACTACCTGCTTAGAGTATGATCCAAAAGGTTATCTGACAGATGACAATCCTGTCTTAATCCGTGTCTTTTGAAGACATCTAGCAAATGAAAATTCAACACATCACATTGCAGACTGTTCCACTGGTTTACAGTTCAGCCAGAAGGTTTTAACTAATTTAGCTTGTATTTTGCTATGAAGCAATTTGTTATAAGGCTTTGCTAAGGTACATGTCCAGTATATTGTATCTATGCATTCCCCAATCCACTAATAAATTTTATCCAAGAAGATTATAAAATTGGTCTGCTATGGTTTGTTTTCAAAAAACCTTTGCCTGCTCCTGTTAATTGACTCAAGTGCTCATAGAGATGCTGCTTGATAGTCTCTTCAAAGATCTTGCCCAATACAGAAATCAAATGGATAGATCAGCAGGGCAAAGTGTTGTAACCAGAAGGTGGCTACATACACTATATTGCCAAAAGTATTCACTCACCCATCCAAATAATCAGAATCAGGTGTTCCAATCATTTCCATGGCCACAGGTGTATAAAAATCAAGTACCTAGGCATGCAGACTGTTTTTACAAACATTTGTGAAAGAATGGGTCGCTCTCAGGAGCTCAGTGAATTCCAGCGTGGAACTGTGATAGGATGCCACCTGTGCAACAAATCCAGTCGTGAAATTTCTTCGCTCCTAAATATTCCACAGTCAACTGTCAGCTGTATTATAAGAACGTGGAAGTGTTTGGGAATGACAGCCACGAAGTGGTAGGCCACGTAAACTCGCCCAACATCAGTGTGTGACCTCATAAATGCGCTTCTGGAAGAATGGTCAAAAATTCCCATAAACACACTCCTGAACCTTGTGGACAGCCTTCCCAGAAGAGTTGAAGCTGTTATAGCTGCAAAGGGTGGACTGACGTCATATTGAACCCTATGGATTAGGAATGGGATGTCACTTACAGTAAGTTCATATGTGAGTAAAGGCAAGTGAGAGAATACTTTTGGCAATATAGTGTAGGTGATTTAAAATTCAAAAAAGCTTCCCATCCTGTCTTAATATTTTTTGTCATTTTAAGCATGGACTGTTCAGTGGCAATAAAGAAAGAAATTGATTTATTTCCAACAATATATCCCTTTCCTTACTTTTGAAGTAGCTTAACATTTTGTTTTCAATTTTTAGGCAGGACTTGAAGGAAACTTTCATTGACAGTGGTGTGATGTCAGCCATCAAAGAGTGGCTTTCTCCATTACCAGATCGGAGTCTTCCTGCCCTGAAAATTCGAGAAGAGCTCTTGAAGATTCTGCAAGAGGTCAGCCTCCCATGCATGTAGAGTCAGCATAATTTATTTGGCATCCTTGCTTTTTATAAAATTTATCTTTGTGAGATTAATAGGCACATAGCAGTAAGATGAATCGTGATATCAGTTTCTGCACAGTTTCAGTACCTACAGAAGTAGTTTCATTTTAAAACCAATAAAATAATGAAGTATAGCTGCTCTGTAAAACCAAATTCTATAAAAGTTAAGAAAGAAACTTGAACATAGGAGAATCTCTGAATTTACTTATTTCTAATAGATGCTTAATTTCTTCCAGCTTCTCTGTCGAGAATGTCATAGCTCACCTGAGCATCTGTTTCTTTCCACTTTAAAAAAATTCCTTCCTGAAATTTGTACCTAATATGCTTAATATATTTGTACCTAATATGCTTAATATGCTTAGACTTTTATTATCAAAACAAGACTGCAATTCTGACGTTTAAGCGGAGTATGGTTTTTTGTCATTCTTTTTTGTAGTTACCTAGTGTGAGCCAGGAGACCTTAAAACACAGTGGGATTGGAAGAGCAGTGATGTATCTCTACAAACACCCAAAGGAATCACGGTCCAACAAGGATATGGCAGGAAAGCTAATTAGTAAGTAAATTGTGATGTACTGTAGGCGACTAAAAAATATCATAAAAGTCCATCATCTGACAAATATTAAAAAATAAAATTAAATAAATTAAAAATAATCCATCTATCTCAAGTCTTTGAAAAGGACTCAATACATGGATAAAAATGCCAAGTCCAGTCTGACCTTTTGGTTCACTATAAGAAAACTATAAAAATAATTTATAGACAAACTATAAAAACAAATATTAAAAATAATTAATTAATGAAAGAACCCCCCCCCCCCAAAAACCTCAAAGGGCAGTCTTGATGGTTCACTTGTCCCTTTTTTCTAATCTGTTTCTAAAATAGAAAATGCTACCATAGAAAATGCTTATTTTATTGTATTTTCAATGTTATTTTTTATAAAAATCCTTTTTATGTTTCATTTTGTTTATGTACGGGAATTCAGGTAAATGTTTACAAGATCAGCATTGATAAATGCAGGCCTAAATATACATAAAGCTTATGTTTCAGTTTTTTAAACTCATTATTAAGTGAAAGGACTAAATTACAGCTGTCTTAAATATATGTCAAACTGGTATAGTACTTTCGTACGTGTGTTGAATTTAACAGTAACTACAATGTATATTTTTTGGAATTTATGGCTATGTATGTATGTATGTATGTATTTATTTATTTAGTGTCACAACCCCTGGTATGCCCAAATATGGGAGGAAGCTTACTGCTTCCATTCTCTCTCTATCAGCTCGTCACAAGAGACCATCCAGACAGAAACCCAATATTTTTACTGTTGCCTTTGTTACATTTGTGTTGTATTTGTGCTGATAAATAAATAAAGGGAGACTAGTATAGATCTATTTCAAGCTATTTAGCTCTCATCAGCTCATATTCAGATTTAGTTAAATGGGCTAAAATCTCTGTTTAAGGTTAAGCAGTTCAAGTGGCTGCCTGAGGTCAAGTTTCTTATTGGGTAGATACTGGGTATGTGCTGTTTTGTTACTTTTATTTAATTAATTCTGTTCTCTTTTTTAATAAAACTAAATAGATGAATGGTCCCGGCCCATTTTTGGTTTAACATCAAACTATAAGGGAATGACTAGAGAAGAAAGAGAACAGAGAGATCTGGAGCAGATGCCTCAACGAAGGCGATTAAGCAGGTATCTTATACGAATGTATAATGCCTTTAGTGTTTTGACTACAAATGCTTTGTAGTGATTTCAGTTATGTAATAATTTAAAGAGTAATCCAAAAAGTTGCTGTATATAGTTTAGTGTCCCTTCTCTGGAATCTTTTGAAACTTGTCATTCATTTTGTAAATGTTTTGATCTTATGAAAGTCATATTTATTTTCAAAAACTGTTTGCTTCTTTCTGAAGCATTCTTCCTTAGGAGTATTCTTGTTCCTGTGAGTTGCAGTTTGCCGAACATGTTTTTTCTATTATTTGTTTTTTTTTTTTGTTTTTTTTTTTATAGGAAAGAGACTATTTGGATTATGATTTGTTTACTCATCTTTTGTAGTACTAACCATCCTTCTTCTGTTTTTGCAGCTCTGGTGGTCAGACACCCCGCAGGGACCTGGAGAAAGTATTAACAGGAGAGGAAAAGTATGTGTGACTAATTCTTCAAATATCATTTTGATATCTCACACTTTCATTCTGTGGTTTGTAATGAAGAATGTTGAGCTTTTATAGGACAAAAAAGCCAACTAAATGGTTTGAGGGAGAGCCTGCAATACCCTTGTATTATTTAGCAGTACCTTTGTTATATTTTTTTAGAGCTCTCAGACCTGGTGATCCAGGATTTTGTGCTCGTGCCAGAGTTCCAATGCCCTCCAATAAGGATTATGTAGTGAGGCCAAAATGGAATGTGGAAATGGAGTCCTCTCGGGTAAGTGGCTAATGGATAAGGAAAACATTTTGTAACATTGAAATTAGATCTATTCTAAGTTAGATGTTGTGCAGGATTCACTGAAATTCTCCTACACTACTGCTCTCCTTTAGTATCATTTCCATAGTTCCATCCATGTACTCCATGTGCTACTATTCTTTCCAGTGTGAATATTTGTATATTTATTAACTGTTTTATATTGCTGCTATGGCTATGATCTTGAAATATTTGTACAAAGGGTTCTTCTCAATCCAATCCCATAAATTAACCCCACAGAGCTTGTAGGTGTCTTTCTTTGCTCCATTCTTTCTGTTCATCACAGTATGAAATGAAAGCAATTCATCTCCTCTGACTTTTATTTTTTATATTTATTTATTTATTTATTTATTTGTCTTGTATGCCGCCCACTCCCGGAGGACTCCGGGCGGCTCACAAAAGACAAGGGAAAGGGGGGAACGAGACAAAGACAACATATTAAAAACAAAACCAACATTCACAATTTCCGTGGAGGTAGATGCTTCTCAGCTCCCCCCAGCCTGCTGGAACAGCCAGGACTTGGTGGCTTTGCGGAAGGCCGGGAGGGTAGTAAGGGTCCGGATCTCAACAGGGAGCTCGTTCCAGAGGGCCGGAGCTGCAACAGAGAAGGCCCTCCCCCGGGGAGTCGCCAGCCGACATTGGCTGGCAGATGGAATCCGGAGGAGACCCAACCTGTGCGATCTAATTGGTCTGAGAGAGGTAATCGGCAGGAGGCGGTCTCTCAGGTACCCAGGTCCGATGCCATGTAGGGCTTTATAGGTAGCGACCAGCACCTTGAAGCGGATTCGGAGACTAATAGGTAGCCAGTGCAGCTCGCGAAGGATAGGTGTAATGTGGGTGTACCTTGGTGCACCCACAAACGCTCGTGCGGCTGCATTCTGGACTAATTGGAGTCTTTGAACACTCTTCAAGGGCAGCCCCATGTAGAGCGCATTACAATAATCCAGTCTTGAGGTCATAAGGGCGTGAGTGACTGTCTGAAGGGCCTCCCGATCCAGGTAGGGTCGCAATTGGTGCACCAGGCGGACCTGGACAAAGGTCCCCCTGGTCACAGCTGACAGATGGTGTTCTAGAGTCAGCTGTGGGTCCAGGAGGACTCCCAAATTGCGAACCCTCTCTGAGGGGCGTATAATTTCGCCCCCCAGCCTGAGAGATGGAACAGTTGGACAATCTTTGGGAGGGAACATCAGAAGCCACTCGGTCTTGTCTGGATTGAGTGCCAACTTGTTTGCTCCCATCCAGACTCTAACAGCCTCCAGGCACTGGCACATCACTTCTACTGCTTCGCTGAGTTGGCACGGGGCAGACAGATACAGCTGCGTATCGTCTGCATATTGGTGATACTTAATCCCGTGCCGGCGTATGATCTCACCCAGCGGCTTCATGTAGATGTTAAATAGGAGGGGGGACAGGACCGAACCCTGCGGCACCCCATACTTGAGGGGCCTTGGGGTCGATCGCTGCCCTCCGACCAACACCGACTGTGACCTGTCCGAGAGGTAGGAGGAGAATCACTGCAAAACGGTGCCTCCCACCCCCACTTCTCGCAAACGTCGCAGAAGGATACCATGGTCGATGGTATCGAAGGCCGCTGAGAGGTCAAGAAGCACAAGGATAGAGGGGTGACCCCTATCCCTGGCCTGCCAGAGATCATCGATCAGCGCGACCAAAGCAGTTTCTGTGCTGTAACCAGGCCTGAAACCCGACTGAAAAGAGTCTAGATAATCGGCTTCATCCAAGGACCGTCGGAGTTGCGAGGCCACCACTTTCTCAACAACCTTCCCTACAAAGGGAAGGTTGGAGACTGGACGATAGTTGCTCAAAATGGCTGGGTCCAGAGACAATTTCTTCAGGAGGGGTCTCACCACCGCATCCTTTAGGAGGGGTGGGAAGATTCCCTCCTGGAGAGAGGTGTTCACAATCGTCTGGATCCAGCCGCGTGTCACCTCCCTGCTGGTCAAGACCAGCCAGGAGGGACACGGGTCCAGTATACAAGTGGAGGCACTCACCGCTCCCATGGCCTTGTCCACTTCATCAGGAGAAGCCCGTTGAAACTCAATCCATAAAGCATGCTCAAGACCCTCCCCCGGTACCTCGGCTGGTATCGTGCAATTGGAGTCCAGCTCTGTCCGAATCCGAGCGACTTTATCCGTCAAATACTGAACAAATTCCTCAGCTCTACCCTGTAGAGGGTCACCCGCATCCCTCCCTTTCAAGAGGGAGCGGGTTATTCTAAACAAGGCGTCTGGGCGCAATTCAGCGGATGCAATAAGGGCGGCAAAATGCGAACATTTCTCCGCCCGTATTGCCACGAGATAGGCTCTAATAAAGGCTCTTATCAGTGCTCGGTCTGACTCAGATTTACTGGCCCTCCAGCGTCCCTCTAGGCATCTCTTTTGGTGCTTCATCTCCCGGAGTTCCTCGGTGAACCAAGGAGCCCTCCTGGATCTGCTGCCTCGGAGAGGTCGCAAAGGCGCAATCCGGTTTAGAGCCCCCGCCGCCGCTGTATTCCAAGCAGCGACTAAGGACTCCACCGGATTGTGGACGATAGTGTCAGGTATTTCTCCAAGCGCTGTCTGAAACCCCATTGGGTCCATCAGGCGCCTGGGGCGGAACCACCTAATCGGTTCCTCCTCCCTACAGTGGAGGATTGGCTTCCGAAAGTCAAGCCTCAGCAGGAAGTGATCAGACCATGACAAGGGCAAGGTTTTAATGCCCTTCAACTCTAGATCACATCTCCACTGCTCCGACAGAAATACAAGGTCAAGTGTGTGACCCGCTGAATGAGTCGAACCTTGAATTACTTGGGTCAAGTCCATGGCTGTCATGGAAGCCATGAACTCCTGCGCCCCATCAGAGCGTTCACCAAGTGTAGGCAGGTTGAAATCCCCCAGAACCATAAGCCTGGGGAACTCCACCGCCAACTCGGGTACTGACTCGAGGAGCGAGGGGAGGGCTGTTGCAACACTGTTGGGAAGTAGGTACGTTAGCAACAGACCCACTTGACCACCAAGGTCCAGCTTCATCAACAGGGACTCACACCCGACAAACTCCGGAGCAGGGATCCTACGAGGAACTAAAGACCCTCAGATGATCACAGCCACTCCTCCACCCCTTCCCTGGGGTCGCGGCTGATGAAGCACCTGAAAACCTTCTGGGCACATTTCAGTGAGGGGGACTCCTCCCTCTGGGCCCAGCCAGGTCTCAGTAATACATGCCAGGTCTGCCCCCTCGTCTAAAATTAGATCCCGGACAAGGGGAGCTTTGTGAACCACAGACCTGGCATTTAGCAACAACAGCCTGAGACCAGGGCCCTGACAATTCTCGCCACCTGGCCCTGGAGTGGAACTAACAGGGCCGGAAGGAGGGATCTCTGTGATGTAGCGAACCCTCCTTCCCCGGTAATGGCCAGCCCTGAAGTTCCCGTAATACCTGCCCCTCCCCATAGTGACCGTAATGCTCCGGCCCTCCCCCGCTACCGTAGACCCCACAACCCCTCTCACAGCTCCCGCACCATCCAGCAGGCAATCCTTAACACTCATTCTGGGACGGGAAGTAAGTCTGGGCCCCTACCACTTCTGCAGTGGCACTCAGTGGAGGAGACACCAGGCAATACTCTCAACCCTCTCATACACACGCAGCCACTCACCCATGCAGTCCCCACGAAATAAGTTAAACACAGAAAATACAACAGTATGAATTTAAAAAAGTGGGTGCAAACATCAACCAAGCATACCATTCACACTACATTCCTAAAAAATTCGCAGAGCACTGTGAAATATATGTGAAACAAGGCAAAGCAAATGATCGTTAAGTGATTGTGTTGTCTGTTATCAGTAGTCCATTCTTTAATTTCTAGCCCAGCACTCTTAAAAAAGGTATTAATCGTCTGGAAAAACACAAGAGGCGGTTTGCTGAAGAGAAACGTCTCAGCAAAATGCATCGAGCTGTCAAGTTCAGCATTGAAGGCAACAGGATGCCCTTGTAGCCTCATATTTTCCCTGATCCAAGAGGTATCCCTGAAAGAGTGTGCATGTGCTGCAGTGCTTGCCATTGTTATCCATTTAGACAAAAGGGCATGCCTTCAGCAACTCCGAGGTTTCATTAAAGTTTTCCGGTCAGGGAAAATAACTAATACATGGGGGCTTTGTTGTTGCTACTGTTTGTTTTTGAGGTTTCCAGGGCTTTGTGACTGAAAAACTAAAAAGAGTTGACATTTAAAAACTGCATTTTTTCCAGTAAGGATACTAACAGCAGTCTTATATACCGTTATCTTGTGGCAGTGAGTTTTCCACATGCTGCAACTTGTTGCTTTTACTGTATCCTAACAATTCTTACCAATTTAGCTCATACTAATTCCAGATGAGTATCAATAATTTTATTGAATAGTCAGTTCACCTCATTGGTGCAAATTGTAATTGTAACCTAAGACTTCTGGAAAATAAAAATATTATGCTAGAAAAAATCGCTATAGAAGGTTAATTGCCATGTATGAATTTAAATAATTAAACAGAATTTCTTAATGATGAAAAAAAATTCAATACAGTATAGATAAATATAATACATGTTCATCTCCTTAATCTCAACATTAGACAAATTACCTTGCATGAAGTAGTTTATTATAAACATAATTCCTGAGAAGATTGGTTTGAACTGATTTTGTACATTTTCTGGCGTAAAAGAAGCAGCATGTCATCTAAAGTACTCCACCATCCTAACACATTCCTCAGACCTAATTATACTGTAATTGAGAAATAGGCTTTCCTGGGAATAACCCAAAGAACTATGAATTTAGGTTGCCATGTGTCTTAGCTTGGATTCTTATTGGAAAATGGGTAATTTTGTTTTTCTTCCCCAGCCCATTTCATTACAGTAAGGCCCCATAGTCCTAACTATGAGTCCCCTTAGGGAAAAGGGCAGCATACAAATGAAATAAAACTCTAAACTCAAACTCTAAACACTCTAACTCTTTTCTTAACAATAGGCAAATTAAATAAAAAACATCATCTTCAATCTAGTTACCAGCAAAGATCCATTTCATAACTTTTTAACATTTAACATGTTATATATTTTAATGTATAAATATTCAACATTGCACATCTCATCTCTTAACTATAACAAAATTCCATTTAAAAGTCATGAAATGTTCCAGCCTCTTAATACAATGAAAATTTTAAAACTCAAATTTAACATGACAAAAAGGGACCATTTCTTTCATTTATAGAAAGCAAGCCTCAATGCACATTACAAATAATGTCTTATTTTCAGATACACATTTCGTATCACCACTGCATCTACATTTCATAAATATACAATAATCCCATTATCCTAATACAAGTAGTCCTCAACTAAACCACAATGAAGCCCAAGGTTTCTGTTGCTGAGCAAGACAGTTGTTAATTGTGATTTGCACCTATTTTGCAAACGTTTTGTCACAGTTCTTAAGCAAATCACTGCAGCTGTTAAATGAATCTGGCATGCCGCATTGACTTTGCTTGTTGAAAACCAGCTGGAAAGTTACAGATGACAAGGCCCTAAGACACTGCAACTGTGATAAATACATTCCAGTTGCCAAGCCCCCAAATTTTGATCACATGGCGATGGGAATACTGTAATAGTCATGTGAAAACCAAGCTCTACATTACACTTTTCAGTATTGTTTTAACTTTAAATAGTCACTAAACGAATACCTATAAATTGAGAACTCTAAAAAAGCTAAAGGTAACATAACAAAAAGAAATAATTTCTCCTTTTAAAAAAAATCTCCAAATTTCCTTAACTTTCACTAAAGAAGAACAGTTAAATGTAAAACCAATTTAAGTAATATAAAATTATAATTACATACAATGGTATAGGAAGAAGATTCTACATCATACCCATTTTGGACAAATCCAATAAGATATCAATAATCCAGAAAAAATCACCCAGAAAAGTAACATCATCTATTTTATCCCTGATCAAATACATAAACTTTATAGGGGTGGGTGTGTTTCCTTTTATGTAAGACAGGTTTTTTTTTCTGTGACCCCTTCAGATGATTGTTGATCCTTATTACAAATTTGTTCGAAAAAATTCCTGTGTCCTTGAAAGGCCCTAGTTTGCAGCTGGAGCAAAATGGTGAATTCCCTGTCTCTTGACTCCTTCCCCCTGCTCTCACACTAGATTGCTGTCTTGTGGTGTCCTTGTGAGTAGAATGAATGGCCATAAGGAGAATCAGCTTGGGTAATCTCACATTGTTCTCTTTGATCCAGAAAAGATTAAAGGGAACTAGTCTGCTTTCACTCCCATGTACAAAGCTGTATTGTCCATTCCGCTTGTCTGTGGAGCTGTCTTGACTCCTGTCTTCAGTCAGCTATCTTTCCCTAAAAGTCCTGGGAATTCACATCACAACTCAAGAACTTTTACTTGATTTGATAAAAGGTTTAATAAAGGTTTTGTCCCAATACAGATTTTGAGATATTTTCTATGAATAATGCAGCATTTTGCTTCTTGTTTTATTTTGTACATGTTGACATGAGTACCACTGTGTAAGATAAATTTGTAAAACATTCCTCATGGAACCGTTTAATAACATTCTTTGTTTTGTCATGCGCTACTTCTTGTTCTTTTGTCTTATATAATATGTTGTTATGTATACTAGGGACTTTCATAGTTTTGAATCCCTTTCACATGCAGAGGTGGCTAAGAGGTTCAGACACTCACCTCACAATTGGGAGGTTGAGAGTTCAGTCCTAGGCAGCAACAGAAGTTTCTCTATCAAGGTGCAAAGAGAAAATATCTGCTGCAAACCTTGCATAGGTGTCAGGAAGGGCATCCGGCCAGTAAACACTCAGCTCCATTCAGCCACTCTTGGATTACAAGTCATAAAAAGAAAAATAATCCCATTCACATGTAGATTCTGATGTTTCTTATTATTTCTAATTTCCTTAGACTTTTCCAAAGGGAAACAGGAGAGAAAAATATAGCTGCTTGGGAGCTCAACAGACGCCATTTCCTTCAAAGAATTTCTAGTCACCTACTGTTGGACAGAAAATTGCTAGTTGAAAGAAATCCAATGGGGTTCAATAAATTAATATTCTAGTTAGGGGTGGTGATGCATCATAAACATTCCCTTTTTCTCATCCTCAGTTATATTTTCCATATTGTACAGTATTTACCAAGCCACTCTGCAAAAGACTACGGACTTAATAATCTTTTAGAGTAGATTTTTATTTGCTTTAATATACAACAGGAAACCCAAAACATAATTATCCAATACAGGAAAAAGAACTTCATTTTGAAACATAGCATTAAAATTTGAGAATAATTAATTATGTCATTAGCCAGTTGTTAAACAGTGCATTTATAAGTGTCAGAATTGTATATTTATCACAGAATCTTCTAAATATTTCTTTCTACCTTTAATGCTTAGAAACAAGACTGAATGTTAAATTAAAAGAAGAAAATAAACCTGGCCTAAGACATCAGAGAGTCATTGATAGATTCCTTATAATGTCCTTAATGTTCCTGTGAACTCTCCCTTTTGCACACTCCAGTGATGTATGGAATGCTTGTTTCCTATCCGTCTCTCATGAATGAGGTCTGAATAGCTGAGCTAATCCTTGACTTTTAAATTCACGATCTAGATTCTGAACTTCAGCAGCATGTAAAGAATTGTGTCCAGAATTTTTCCCCCTAAAAAGCAGCACTTTCTTTTGTATATCTGTAACATACAATACATCTCTAGACTACATTTGAAAGTAAGCTATTGAGAGTCCCTCACAGTGTTACCAGCTGTAATGAACAGTAGCAACTGCAACAAGGGATGGCATATGTACATTTTTGTGGTTTATAAACATCAAGATGTCATTGATGAATGTTCTAGTACTAAATGAAAGTTTTCTTTCAAGTTCCAGGCAAGTTCGAAGAAAGGTGTCAGTCGCCTGGACAAACAGATGCGGAAGTTCACAGACATCAGGAAAAAAAGCAGAACATCCCATGCTGTAAAAATCAGCATTGAAGGCAATAAAATGCCATTGTGACCTTCCCCAGAATCACCTTTGATGGTCTCCTGTATAGACTCTCAGAAGATGTCTACATTTTTTAAAAAAAAAAAACTTTGGGGTTTTTAAGTGCATCTTCAAATTGTTGGTTCGACTGATTGTAATACATGTAGATTCAGGGTGATAAACCCTGGGACATTGTTCATTATGGTTTTATTTAACCCTGACCTCGTTTCCTTTGTACAGACAAAACCTTGTATTGCTGCAAATCTCATACATTAAAATCTGTTTCTGAGGTGGGGTTTGTGTGATATTTTGTGAATTGAATGTGTATATAGAAGTTTTACTATTCTGAAGCCTCAAAGAATACAAGAGCTTGCATTCTTACATTATATTTTGATAATTAAAGGTAAAGTGTGTTTGTTTACATATTGTATATAGATTTCTGTTAACTAATCAAATACTATGATAAGCCATTTGTTCTTTTAAAATATTTTTCCTTCGGAACTTTAGAACAAATATATCACATTTTTGAAGAGAAAGAAAGAACATATTAAACATTTAATATGCTTATGTCATGGGGTTTAAGAATCTTCTGAACCTTATAATATATTTTATCTCTTCTGTAAATGCATTGTCATTTATTTTAATGCTTATCACAGAAGGAATGCATTTAAGCAACAGTAGTTGGAAGTAATGATATTCCATTTCCTACTATAGAGTCAGCCAGATGTTCAGACTGGATTTTATCCATCAGATTATTTTCAACGACCTGGAATGATTGACAGCTATTAATACTTGAAGGGGTTAGAGATATTGTCACAGGATGCAAGCTGTTCCAAACAAAGCTGCCTCTTGCAATGGCCTGATGCCGATTATTAAAATAATTCATCTGGAGTCATTAATACGTTTAGGAGCACAATAGGAATACGTGGATTCATTGAAATTCCTGCAATCTGTTTTGCTGTCTGGTGCATTAGGGTTAGGGTCACAGGGTCTCGAATCTGTTCAGTTGTAAAAATGCTCAAAAGCTTACTTATTTTTGCTTACATGCCATGACTAATTCTGAACCAATCCTGGCTATATTTGGAAATATGATTTGAAGAATGTGAAACATTCCTTTCTTGAAATCTTTCCCCTCGCCATTTGCTTAAACCATGTAAAAGATGATGTTCTGTAGACCTGTTTTCCATATTGGGAGAGCTTTTTCTTGTAGTTCAGATACATGCAAATAGATCAGCTTGGGCTGAGTTCCCCAAGTAGATAGTGTTATGAGCTTGGGGCGTGGGAGGAGCAAGTGGCAAAATCTGCCTGACAATAATGTCATGCAAATGGCATGACTGGTGAGCATCTGATGCCAAAATGCAAGTCTAATGTCATCAAGCACCTATCATTCTGGCCATCCTTGTGGTTTGCTGTTGGCACTACGGTTCCAACCTCTTGCTGCAGGATACAATACTGACATTCTTGCAACTATGAGCCATACAAATGCGTATCCTTAGGCATACTGCTCCAAAAGTAATATGATGAACCATATTTTATTCATTAAATAATTCATTCATTAAATTCAATTAATGGAATGAAATCACATTGTCTAATCTTTTCTTTCACTTGGCTCTCTACCCACTTTATGGAATGCAAGTCACAGCACATCATTCAAGGATAATTCAATTTTGTGCCTGAGACTCCCTCCACATTCAGTATGTTTCCAAATACTATTCATCAGAGAATGAGTGGGGAAGAACTATAATCACGGGCATCGGGAGTGGGTGGAAGAATATCCCTTATGTATTTACATTTTATCTCTATAGGACAGATTTCAAGAGATACAACTATCAATTAAATACAACAGATCAATTAAAAATCTGCAGCTGTATGCTTTTGCGGGGTGTTTTTTGGCCAACACAAAAAGTATGAGTATGAGTATGAGTAGTTTATTTATATGCCGCCCTTTTCCCTGGGGGGACTCAGGGCGGCTCACAATTCGGAAGGAAGGGAGGACAAACAAATTAACACATAAGACAGTACATCATTAAAAGCACAACATTCATACAATTCGGGTGGGTTGCGGTCTTTAACCCCAGGCCTGACGGGACAGCCAGGTTTTAAGGGCTATGCGGAAGGTCTGGAGGGTGGTGAGGGTACGAATCTCCACGGGGAGATCGTTCCATAGGGTCGGAGCTGCCACCGAGAAGGCTCTCCTCCGCGTAGTTGCCAGTCGACATTGACCGGCAGATGGAACTCGGAGGAGGCCTAATCTATGGGATCTAATTGGTCGAGTGGAGGTAATTGGCAGTAGGCGGTCTCTCAAGTACCCAGATCCACTACCATGAAGGGCTTTGTAGGTGACAAGTAGCACCTTGAAGCATACCCGGAGATCGACAGGTAGCCAGTGCAGCTCGCGGAGGATAGGTGTTATGTGGGTGAAACAAGGTGCACCCACGATCGCTCGCGTGGCCGCATTCTGGACTAGCTGAAGTTGCCAAATACTCTTCAAGGGCAGCCCCATGTAGAGCACATTGCAGTACTCCAGCCTAGAGGTCACAAGGGCACGAGTGACTGTTGTGAGAGCCTCCCGGTTCAGGTAGGGGCGCAACTGGTGCACCAGGCGAACCTGGGCAAATGCCCCCCTGGTCACAGCTGACAAATGGTGTTCAAAAGTCAGCTGTGGGTCCAGGAGGACTCCCAAGTTGCGGACCATGTCTGAGGGGCGTAGTATTTGACCCCCCAGCCTGAGAGATGGAACACTTGCCAAATTAGTGGGAGGAAGCACAACAGCCACTCGGTCTTATCTGGATTGAGCAAAAGCTTGTTAACCCTCATCCAGTCTCTAACAGCCTCAAGGCCCTGGTTCATCACGTCCACCGGTTCATTGAGTTGGCACAGGGCGGACAGATACAACTGTGTATCGTCCGCATACTGGTGGTATTTTATCCCGTGCCGCCGAATGATCTCGCCCAGCGGTTTCATGTAGATATTAAAAAGTAGGGGGGACAGGACCGAACCCTGCGGCACCCCATATGTTAGGGGCCTAGGGGTCGATCTCTGCCCTCCGACTAACACCGACTGCGACCTGTCCGAGAGGTAAGAGGAGAACCACCGTAAAACAGTGCCTCCCACCCCCACCTCCCGCAGTCGTCGCAGAAGGATACCATGGTCGATGGTATCGAAAGCCGCTGAAAGGTCAAGGAGTACCAGGATGGAGGCATGGCTTCCATCCCTGGCTCTCCAGAGGTCATCGGTCAATGCGACCAAAGCGGTTTCTGTGCTGTAGCCAGGCCTGAAGCCAGACTGGAATGGGTCAAGATAACTAGCTTCCTCCAAGGACCGCTGGAGCTGAAAGGCCACCACCTTCTCAACAACCTTCCCCACAAAGGGGAGGTTGGAGACTGGACGGTAGTTGTTTAGAACGGCTGGATCCAAAGATGGTTTCTTCAGGAGGGGTCTCACCACCATCGCCTTAAGAGCGGGGGGAAAGACCCCCTCCCGAAGGGAGGTGGTGACAACCGCCTGGATCCAGCCCTGTGTCACCTCCCTGCCGTTAACAACCAGCCAGGAGGGGCACGGGTCCAGTACACATGTGGAGGCACTTACAGCTCTCATGGCTTTGCCCACGTCCTCAGGGGCAACAGCCTGAAACTCAACCCAGCGATGGCCTACCAGATTATCCCTTAGTGCCTCGGCTGGTTCTGCAGAATTGGAGTCCAAGTCCGACCGAAACCGAGCAACTTTGTCCGCGAGAAACTGGACGTAATCCTCAGCCCTGCCCTGCAAAGGATCCCCCGTATCCCTCCTATTTAGGTATTCAAGAGTAACAGTAACTAAATATGGCACGTCGTGCAGCTGCAGGTTTCTCATCTTTGGTTATTTTAGAGTTCAAACGTATTTTGGGAATCCATGACAATGGTTTGTCAGTCATCAAATTATGCATGTTTGCATAAACACAAATTGAATGTTTGGCTCTTCCTTTTCCACCATAGCCTACTGCATTTTGCAGGATCACACAACCCCTTGGCATTTGTGGAGGTGGCAGTAGGGGGAAAGATTTCAAGGTAGGGTCAGAATAATGAAAGAGTTGTGGAATCACCATGCAAGTCCCACCCTTTTTAACACATATCCTGATCTTGTTCAAACATGAAAGAAACAACTTGTGGCATGACACTGTGATTCTATTTTTGTCAGTATCCTTGAAGTCCTTTTACAAGGATTAAAAAATCACTTTGGGAAGGAGGGACTGAGGCAGTATTTCTACTTATCCAGTTGCTTATGCTTAAATCTGAATTGGATGCAGATTTATAGAACAATTCTGTTTCTATACAAAGAAAAGGGCAACTTAATTGTTTATTTCAGTTAAGAGCAGCTATAGGAAACAAACCTGCAATGTGACCTGGCTATTCAAGTTGTTAAATATTACCAAACACACAAAAAAATATTTTATACAGATGGGCCTTCACTGCAGGTTAGGCAAAAAAAAACCCTTCAAGAATTAGTTTCGATTACTTCATTTATCCATGAAACATAATTGGGTACTAGAGTATAAGCTCCGTATTTCCCCACTTCAGCACAACCTTCTCCCCAACTGACAATCCCCAAGAGAAACCAAGTATTGTGATAAGACACAGCAAAAGGTCCACCACTATCTCCTTTGCAAGCATCCTGTCCTTCCCCATCATAGCCAGCACAAAACATGTTGTCCGTAATGAGCTTCTTGGTGGACTGCCGACAGGTCTCCATGCTCACAATAGGCAACTTAACTTTCATGAGAAAGCGAGTTAACTTACCCTTAGCATGAGTTGCACCCCATCCACTAACTATTCCATGGGCTACGCCTTCAATCAGCACATTAGCTAGGCTAGGACGAGGAAGGCAAATAGGAAGTACGTTCTGGGTAAAAATCACATCGCTAGTCAATTGGACCAAAGCAATGTCATTGTTGTAGTTCTGTGAGTTATACTGAGGATGTCTCCAGTGACGCCGTACTCTTACTTTTTGTTCATCTCGTTCTCGCTGATGTTTGTCAAAGTCTCCTGAAAAGCAAATAAAAGTGTGTGGAAAAATCTAAGCAGGTATTGACAGTGGAAAACAAGGAAAGTGAAAAACAAAAACATAAGAATAGCCTTAGATCCAAGTAGAAATAGTGTCATTTGGTTATTGAAATACTGATTCTGTACATTAAAATGCTTTAAAGTATGCAGATATTTTTTTCTTAGGCACTTCAAAAACAAGGAGGCTTCTAAGTAAAGTTGTCGTTGTACAACTGTCTTACCTTGTTTAGAGAACTCTATGGGAAAGTGAAATGATATTGTCTTCTATTGGTCACATTATCATTGTTCTTCTACTGGTACTTCCAATTTATTACTAGGGGTTTTTTTAAAGGAAGAATACCGGGGTGAAATTCAACAGGTTCTGACAGGTTCTGGAGAACTGATAGCGGAAATTTTGAATAGTTCAGAGAACTGACTGGCCTCAGAGTGGGGTGGGAATGGAGATTTTTCAGTATCCTTCCCCTGGAGTGGGGAGGGAATGGAGATTTTGTAATATCCTTCTCCCAGGAATGTGGTGGGAATGGAGATTTTGCAGTATCCTTCCCCTACCACGCCCACCAAGCCATGCCCACAGAACTGGTAGTAAAGAATATTAATTTCACCACTGAAGAATACAGTATATACTACCATTATATTATTAGCCCAAAGGATTGTCCTAGAACAAGCTAGGTGATGTCTCTGAAATAATATATGAAAACTGAAAAAGTAGAATGACTGTAGCAAAAGAAGGCAAATATATTACCAATAGTATTAGGAGCCTTGGGAACAATCCCAAAACATCTGGATCACCATTTGAACATCATCATCAGCATTGACAAAATTACCATCAGACAATTGCAAAAGGCAACTTTACTTAGAACAGTTTATATCATGTGATGATACCTTTAAGACCGTAGTCACTCAGAGTGAGTTGGGTAGTCATCTACATTTCCATAAATAAATAAACAAATACAAATAAATAAATAAATCACCATCAAGCAACAACCTCTGCCTATCCCATGTCCTTAGAAAGGACTCACTAGGTAGATTAAAAATCAAATCCTGTCTAAACTTTGGGCGAACTGTGACCAACCATAATAATCCAGTCAAAACATTTGGCTGATTGTGACCAACCATAATAATTTATTTCGTTTATATGTTGCCCAACTCCCAGGGACTCAGGGCAGTTTACAATTGGTAAACATTAAAAAAAAAGAATAATATGTATAAAAAAACTATCAAAACAGCAGAAAACAAAAGAACAATGATAGTAATGAAAATAAATCCAGAAGGGATCAAAAAGAAAGAAAATGGCTTTATGGTAGCAATTCTCTCCAAGGACTTGGCAAATCGGGTGATCTGTAATCAAGTACACCTGCATAATATACTCAGGCCAGTAAATAATCAGGTAAGAGTAGCAATTTATAACATTAATTAAAATATATCAATGTTTCTCAATCTCAACTTTAAGATGTGTTGACTTCCTGGATGGAGAATTCTGGGTAGTGAGGCTAAGAAACATTAAGGTGTATGTTTGCTTCTATAATTTCAAAGGTTAGAAATGCATATATTTTTTTACAACAGGAATGTGATATCAGAACAGGAGAATCTACTATTTCTTCAGGAATACATTGTGGGGGAAAACAAGCATTAGAAGACTGTAATTTTGTTTGCGTCTCTACTACTTACCCACTGTAACGTGGTGTGGAATAATGTTGTCAAAACAGTGTGCTGCAGTAAGTACCCACTGACTACTGATCAAGCTGCCCCCACAAAAACCGTAATCTCTATTATTTTGAATCAGTACCTAGGAAGAAAAATAAAAAAGAAATTGTTGTCTAACCCAACTGCAAATCTGTATGAATTTTCTACACTCTCATTTGAATTATTTAGCTTTGAATCAGAGGTCGATCATAATACACAAAAATACAGGGATATGAAGCAACACATTTCTTCATATGCCCACAACAATATTGTAAACCTCCTTTTTCCAATATTTATACAAAAGGACAGCACCTACAGTCAGTTGTCCTCCCTTGGGAGGCAAAGGTATCATTTAAGGACACATCTGGATGATTTTTTAGAGGTCCTCTTGGTACTGTGCTTGTTGAAAGGAAACATTCATGACCTGAGCTTCAATATCTTGAATATAAGGAGATAGTTATGAACTATTGAGAGTTCCAATTTCTGTGTTCTGTCTCTCTTTGCGTTTTGGAATTCATCTCCTAGCTTGCCACTCAGAATTAAATTCTATTGAAAAAGATTGCACCCTGCTGCTTCATAGAGGAATCTGACCCTGCAATTCTAAATCCTGTAAAATGAGGCTATTTATCAAACCCTTTAAGCACAATAGTGTTACCTGCCAAGGACATGCTCCTGGGCGGCAGAAAGATCCCCCAATTATTCTGGTTTTTTCTTCATCTGTGGAGCTAATATTTGGCCATCTGAGTAAATCCTCCTCTGTGAAATTTCCTTCTAGCTTTTCCATGTCATCTTCAGTTTCTGCTGTGAGATTCAACCATCCTGAGGAAGCCCAACTTAACGTCTGATTCCAGTTGGTCATGTTCTCATGAGCATTTGTTTCACTTTGTGTGACTCTTCCTCGCTCATAAGAACGTGTGGATCGCTTAATCAGCCCACAAGGAAAGCGATCTAAAGTCAGGGAGATTAAACAGTGTGGGTAACTGTACTTAATTTACATTGTGTCCTTATTTATTTTGCTGAAAGAAGAAAAAAAAGTTATATGATGATTTATGGGCTTGAGGATTTTAAAAGATCAACTAAGTGAGGAAGTAAAAGAATTTGTGTAACATTTAAGAGGTAGAGAAGATTATTAGACTGTAATTAATTATCTGTTGAAGGTTAAAAGTAACATTTCAAAACTTATTTTCTTTCTTTTCCTTTTTTGTTCCTTTTTAAATTTGTCTTCTATTTTGTATAAAATTCTCAATATATACAGCATACATAAATACATAAAAAATGAAGGTAACTTGTCAAACACTAGGAAAAATCAAAGTATGCCTGATAGATAAAAGTACCAATAGCCAGCCAGAATATGAACTTCCAATAATTGCTAGATTCTCCCATTAATTGTCATCTTACCAATATTCCAGTTGGCCAATATTTTTAGGTTATAAAACAAGTTATGAAATCCTCCCCTCCCCAAGTTGTTCTATTTGATAACTGCAGCTTTATAATTGCCTTCTGCCTACTAATTCTCTTGCTATCTTTTCTACATTGGAATCAAGAAGCAACAAGTTAAATTATGGTAAATACCTATGTATGGATTTAGGCAACCTTTCTGCTTGCATTGAAGAAAAATGTCTGAGAAGTCTTGGTACCTCTAATTACTTATAGAACTAGCTAAATAACACCCCTAAATATACTTAGGTAGGTAATCCTGAGCTGCCACCGCTCACTTACGTCAGCTGTGTGGGGCAAAATGAATTCAACATTTAAAGCATTCACAGAGTGCTTATTCTACATATAAAGAGGAAATTTGGTCAAATTTTATTCAACATAATACATAATCATTTATTTATGTTGATTTATTCAACCTAATCATGGTCCATGCATCTAAAGTAGACAATCTGTTGCTTTTCATGCTGACTGGTTGGAAATTCAGGAACCATAACATCAGCCCATTTAGGGAAAACCAGACTGAAAAGGGCTTCTGGAACATTTAGTTTCTAAACCCACATTTTTAAACCAGTAAGAGGAGGCATTACCTGAGGGCGTACAACCCTTCCCGTCTTCACTTAGCGTATATCCTGCTTCACAGGAGCAGATCACACGACGTGAATGTTCGGTATCTTGACAATATTGCCAACAATCTCCATTTTTGTACCAGCATTCAAATTTCTCTACATTGGAGACAGGGGATAGTTCTTGGGTGATTACTACTTACTCTCTCCAGCAGACTGTAATCCTGTAATAATAGGCTATCAGTAGTGGGAACCCAAATCACAATTTATCATTTTTAAAATTAGTAGAGGGATCTTCAAGTTATTCTTGTGTTTGTGTGTGTTTGTGTGTGTGTGTGTGTGCATGGGTGTGCATGCACCTTTGAGTTAATCCATGCAGTTTTCTTGGCAATTATTTGCGATTATTACCGCCTAGGGATGAGAGAGACAGTGGCTGCTCAGTATCATCCAGATGGCTTTATACTTAAGACAGGAGTAGTGTTCACATCTCATGGTTTCTAGTCGAGTGCCTTCAAGCACTGGATTACACTAAACTGGCTCTCTAGATTCTACTGGATCACCAGTTTATGGTGTTTAGTATTATGACTTACTCCCTAAGAGAAAAGTTGGCATCTCACACCACCTCTCCCAGAATCCTTTGATTCCAGCTTTACCCTCTGCCTTAACATAGCAGCTTAGTTGCTATCACCACCTACTTTCCAGGGGATGGGAGGCTCTACCTGATATTTTCTCCAATCCCCATGTATGTGAGAGAAGACTCCCACAGGCTATCATCTTACTAGCAAGTAGAAGGGGAACACCAACCCATTTAGAACAAAAGCAACCCATTTATATACATTAAAAAGAAATATATTTCTATAGCACCAACTTCGGATTCTGTGATATGCAACTAGGGAATTCAGCCTGTCTGCTTCTGCAAGGCTCTGGATGGGAGGCCTGAGAGAAAGCACCGGGTCCAGTCACACATCCTAGAAACCTCTTTTGTATTGATCCAGAAGCTTGGTCAATCTGAGTGAAGGAAAACGAAGACGAGCAGACTGACTGTGGCTTGCTGACGTTGGTGGGAAAGTTGGTCCCATATTCCAGAGCTGTAGTAGTCACACAACGGCCCCTTGGTCATCCCGGAACAGCTCCTCCACCCGGGTGCACTGGCTTGCAGGGGAGTTCCCTGCTCCCCAGGTGAAAGAGCTGCTCTGGGATGACCAAAGGGCCAGTCCTGTGACAATGACAACAAAGCTAGGGTTAATCCTGGGCATTTCTCTCTGCTAACAGGCGGCCAAGCTAACTATCTGAAGGACCTCATCCTGTCCCTGGGAGTCAAAGTGCTGAAGCGTGAGCAGTGTGGGAAACTTCAACTGGGCTCCCCGAGAGAAATGCAAATATTTCTCTGCGGACCACCACTTGGTGACCACTGCTCTGAACTACCCCTTTATTTCTCTCACTGGTATGACATTTGGCCAACAAAGTCTCACCAGGCTAGAAAGCTACCACAAAAGGTAGCAGATTCTTACAACAATAGCAGATTGGCTAATGTTATACCTCACTCACCTATTTCACACTGATTTCCTCCATACCTCGGGGGACATGTACAGGAATATGTATAGTGTTTGACCTTACATATGCCACCATTGTTACATGTATTTTCTTTACAGGGGTTGGAATCTGTTTGGAAAAAGAGATTTGATGATACAAATCAAATCCAGATAAGTATTTAGAGTAATTTCTTTTTTATGCATAAAAGTAGTTTCTTACCTATTTCGGTTACAATAACAGACTACACAATCTAAAATATTAAAATTATAAACAACAACACAAATAGTATTGTCAATGAAATATGAAAATACAGTAGATTAATGAGCAACAGTTTATTATATGAAAAACAGTTTATTATATGAAAAATACATTAAAATAATTTTATCATGCAAACAAAATTCTTGCCAGAACAAAAGCAAAATCTTCAATAGATTTCAAAATGTATAAAAACTCAATATTTATGGGGCCAAAGTTAGCATAAGCTTTAAGTTTTAGTGAACAATTATTTATGCAGAATACATAGAAAATGAATAAAATGTTTACTTTTGTAATCGAACCAAAACTCCATCTGCAAAATAAATAAAAAATAAAAACAGATGTGATTAGGTATAAAGGTATAAATACCTTTATAAATTAACTTAAACAACTCAATGTAAGTAATTAAGACACATTATGATTTAAAATCAACCTGGTTCTATAGAAAAGCTTTGGACAAAAAGTGGATCTGGCTCTGAGGATTTGCATCATGAATGTAAATCTTTTATTATTGACAAATAGAAATATATATGGTACTCACTTCTGAATTATTCTAACTTTCACACATATACATAAAGAGGATTGTAAAGCTAAAAGCTCTAAAAAGCCTGGATTTTTTAAAAAGACTGTCGATTGTATTACGGAAAGGGCCTGTGGTAACTTAAACAGCAGTTTGCTCCAAAGTAAGACTCTATTTACTAGCTGCAATTATTATTTATTTATTAATGCTGTTAACTGTGCCTGGAGGTGTCTCATTGAAGTGATTCTCCTTCAGCCTCAATTATGTCACTGAAGCTAAAAAGCGAGTGTAATCAAGCATACCAAGATTAGTCTGGGCACTGAACAGATTTGGCATTCGGAGCAATTTGCTGAGTGCAGAATTTTTTTTTCTCAGTTAAGACTTTTGAACCAATCTTCTATTAAAAAAATAATATAGTTTCCACAATCTTGTAGCTAACCCAGACTGATGTGGATTATTATACACCATTGTGTAAATGCTTTGCCCCATCATTTCCTCCTACCTGTTCAAAGAGAATTTGGGCTATAAGAAAAATGGCCAAAATATTCCCACACCTTAGTGTGACATCCTGTAAGATCTGTAGGAGGTGAAGGGCGAATGATAGGAAATCATGATTTCAGCTGAAAAAGTATATATACAACTCAATTTTAAATATGTGAGGATTTTTTTGCTGACTCTTTAAAGAAATCAAACTATTTATTCCCGCCACTGAAAGCCAGAAGATTGCTGCCCCTTGAATTTAACTTATTTATTCAGTTTGTATAACTGCCCAGCTCAAACCAGTGAATCTGATCAGCAGACAAACACTGTATGTGTAATTTTGTATTTATTGATTTTAATGCTCTACCAAATTTCTGTTAATTTTAAATGTTTCAACAATAACTACAGTGGTTTCTGAGAGCCAATTTGGTGTAGTAGTTAAGGCACCATGCTGGGAACTAGGAACCTGTGAATTCTAGTTCTACCTTATCACAAAGTCGGCTGGATGCCTTTAGGCCAGTTACTTTTTCTCAGCCCTAGGAAGGAGGCAATGGCAAACCATTTCTGAAAAAACTCATGCCAAGAAAACTAAAAGAACTTGTCCAACCAGTTACCAGGTGTCAACACCAGGTATACTGACTTCAAAGGACAAACAACAATGAGGAACCAGCAGTTCCTGTGGGATATTTCACATTTGCAAGAAATAGTCAGATGTCCCCCATTTCCATTGCTCACCGTTTTCTCCTTTGACTTGAAAATCTCTTTTGCCTCTTCAAATGAACACTGTTCTTCTCTGCATTCTCTCTCCAAATTTCCTGCGAGAATCTCCTCCAAGAAAGTGTTAGCACGTTTCTGAATCCTCAGAACCTGGTTTGCCTTCTCTTTTTTCACAAATACTGTAGATAAAGAGTAATGTATCACTAAGGATTCCAGTTTCTTCAATTCAGGGTAAATATATATTTATATTCATACTGAGCATACTGAAGGGCTAAACTGGTGGATATGTTTGGTTATTTCTCCAGGCTTAAATATGCGGTGTAGGAGATCCATAAATGAAACATTTGATTGAGTTTCATTTCCAAAATTTATCTCAAAGCAACACTTATGAAAGTAAAATAGATACCTTTATTCTTAAGGTAACAATCAGAAACATATGAGTTTAAAAATTAACTATGGTTGTTAATACATGATCCATATTGTGACTGTTGCTAATGAATAATAAGTACCTGATAACGAATGTGAAAAGATGATGAAGCAGCAGATTAAGAAAATCAAGGTTGGCCCAAAGGAAATTCTAGCCATTGTATACCCAAAGTGAATAGTAGAATATACTTGATTTGGAGACAGTCACCTACACATAGAAAACAAGACTAAACAAAATATTCTTCAAGTACTGAGACGAGAGAGAGAACTGAACAATAAAAATTATGTGCATATGAAAAACAAAGATGGAGACTAGCAGAGAAGGCTACAGATCTACAAATAAAGAGAATAAAAGTCATATCTCCTAAAATCAGAAATTATTTGTACTGGAATAATAACCCAGGTATTTTGCTTTTTAAGGAAAAATTAACATGTTGAGGAAGATAGAAGATCTGATGCACTAGCAATGGCTACATATACAATATGTCCAAGTGAGGAAACATCTGAAGAATAGTAGTGCAAGCAAATAAGGCCTATTTTCTTTTAATCTCCTGTTAAAAATGAAGTGTGTAAGAGGCCCCTTACAAGAACAGATTGCATTTCATTTTGTTCTGAGAGCTGTTGATTATGCTCATTTCATCAAATAACAATTGGCATTGAATAACAGAAACTTTATCACTCAGGAAACCAGATACATATTAAGAGGAACAAAATAAAGAGGGTGGGAACAGGCAGTTTTAAAAGAAACAGTCTGCTTTTTTGTGTGTGCAGAAAATTAGAAATGTTGTGTTCTCTTACCTGATTAGGAAGGGGAAAATGCTATTTAGAACTGCTACAAAAGCTAGGAAAGAAAGCTATTGGAAATTATATGTTGATGATTAAACTATTGCAAATATTGACATAGACATTCTGGTCTCAGGATACTATGGAAAAATAAAAAAAACCCCACTGCAACCCAAACATTTTAAAATTAAACAGATTCTAAAAGCCTTGTCCCTACTTGTGGCCTCTTTTTTTTTGTCGTCCTCATATTTTTACGGAACTTGGGGAAGGGGAGGGAGAATCCTTTCCTATCATTTATTCATCATTCCACAAATGACTTTTTGAAAGACACTTTCCCACAAAATCTTCTATTCCTCTACTTTCAAATAGAATGTTTTCTGGATGTCTGCACTTTTATCCTACTGAGCTGTAGTTATTCATTTATTTTGATAATATTCTGCTTTTAGCACATGCAAATACCTTGAATTAAAAGTCTTCTTTGGCATGTTTTCTAGCTGGAAGATAATTCATATAGTAATATGTGCATTTCTGTATGTATGTGTTCTGACCCCACTGCCTGTGAATAAACCAGAACACAGGCTTGGCTGTTTGCCATTGTTCAATTACTAAGATAATGAATCTTTTGGCTGAGGGCCCAGGCAACTCACGTTTAATAGAGTAGCTCTGCAGCAACCCAGATAGTTCAAACGAAGCAACGCAGATAGTCCAAACGAACAGACATGGCTAGAATACACAGATAGATTTTCTTAACTACTAATTCGAACAGTTGTTTCCTGCAAATGTCCCCTTCCAACGCCTCACCTATAATCTCTCTTGGGAGGGGCCAACAGCCACCTGTGCTTAATCATCTTCTGTGAGTCTGCCTATGGAGTTGCTGCTTCCGTTTCTCAATCTAGCATCCGGGACAAACTGCCTTTGATTCTCCCCATTGCTCCATGCCTCAGGCGCCTCCTGGTGGCGAACCAGCCTCTTTGGTCCCTGCTCTGAGTCTGAACCCTGCCCAGGGTCTCCACATAGTCCAGGGCAGACTCATATGGTTCCTTGCTATCCGAGTCCATCAGCAGCTCAACCGAAACCTGCTGGGCCACAACAGTATGTATGGATGTATGGATGTATGTATCATGTATGTATGTTTGTATGTATGTATGCATGTATGTATTTTTTTATTCCTAAAACATATAAGTTAAATATAATCTTCCCAAAATATTCAAATATTGTAAGTTTAATTGGTCACTGACATCAACAGAACCAAATAAGATGGAAAATCACTTTGACACAGGAGCCAATTAAAAGTGACACATGGTTTGGCAGGAGATAGATCTGAATCCTAAAAAGGCACTGGACAGGACAATCTGACACACAAGGAGCTATAGTATTGTGACAGCAGTGGTTCCCCATATACTATTAAGGTGATTAGCTCACAATATGGAGCTTTAACGTATGGCCTTTTGCTTTCCTTCTGAGAAACAGATTTTGATGTGTAGCCTTATATCATGGAAGGCAATTTATAATTCAGAAAAGGGAACAGGAAAGCATATGGAGAGTACATATGAATACTCCATATGAGTATAGAAACAAATAGATTAACTGTTCTAAAAGAATACTGTAGGAGTTATGTCAAATAGACATGAGTTTCACCCCACAAACTCTCTATAGTAGTGACTGTTAACAAGGATAACACACATCAAGTGCACACTCCCACTAGCTTGCATTCAGTTTGAGCTCGTTCTTTTCCATCCAGACCTTCACAGGCTCTAGGCACTAAGACACAGTAATAGCAGCACCACTGCACAACTCAGGATAATGATTTATGCTTTGATATCATCAGCATACTAATGATATCTTACTCTAAATTATTCAATGACCTTCCCCAGTAGCTCCACATACTGTAAATGTTAACAATCAAGCGGGTGAGGACTGATTCATGTGGTACCTCATAAGTGTGGGTTCATTCTACAATAGATTGAAACTATTCATAGAGAATGGAGCAGAAGCACTGCAAAACTCTTACCCAATTCCTAACCACCACAGGAGATCCAGTAAGATAATATGATTGATGGTGTTAAAGTCTGTAATAAGGGAGGAAAAATATGTCTGTTTCATCTCCTTCAGCACCACAGTATAGACACAAACATGGACATAGACTCATTCATGGTTGAGTTAGTTTTTCATCTTTCTTCTTCACTGGCACTCCAGACATCATGTTCCAGAGGAACTAGGTAAACTAAGGCACCAATTGCAAATGGCATCCAGAAAGAAGCTACTCATGGACAGTGGAATACAGTTCCAGTTTGCATCCTGACACCCTGTTTTGAGCTGAATTGTCAGTCAAAATGTTGGGAAATTCCCTGATTGTCCTCTTGAAACCAAGATTGTTGTAAAACCAGGATTGTCATAGATTGTCATTGCTGCATTTGATCAAAGTAAATTTGCCAACTTTTTTTTGCAAAGAAACTGGAATATATCCCAGATGTATCACATATTCTTGGTATATAAAATAGTGAGACCATTGAAGAAAAATGACACACAGCAGAGAATCACTTGTATGTTCTGTTTTTATTGATCATTAGTGTAATAATTTTATGATTTCATTTTCTGGATGATCCAATCAAGATATGAACTGATCTTAGTATAGATTCCAAAATTATTAGGATCCCCACAGCCTTCTCCCCAACTCACTAGTCCAAGTAGGAACCAGGTATTCTTGAATTTTACAACCATAGGACCACCACTGTCTCCATGACAAGCATCCCGTATATCTCCTGGTATCCCTGCACAGAACATATTATCTGTTAGGGAATTCCACATAGAATGGATACAGTCATTCCGTGATGCTACAGGAATTTCAATAAAATTGAGAACAGAGGAGAAATTCTTCTTATAATTCGCACTCTGGCTTCCCCAGCCTGTTACTATTGTTTGAATCCCTTCGGTCATCAACTGTTGATTTGCCAGGTTTTGGGTAGGCAGGCAAATGGGTATAATATACCTATTGACAACAACTGGGTGGGATAGATGTAGTATTGCAATGTCATTATCATAGGTGTCTGAAGAGTAATTTTCATGATAGAATATCTTGTCAGCAATGATAGTTATCTCACTTTCATCTATACGCCGTCGGTGGTATTTACCTGTAAAAGCGACATAAAAATTTGGAAATACTATTTCCTTGGAACTAAGTCAAGTCTACCTTTCTCCAAATAGTTAAAAAACACATTAATAAAGGTTGTACTTTCTCCTTGAATGTTAGAATAAGCAAACTCCAAATTATATAGGAATAAATAGTGATTCAATTATAATATAGATTTGCATGCAATAGGAAAATTGCTTACTATATTGTTCTTGTTAACCCAAGAATCAGATGAAAAGGAAAAAGGAAAGGAAGGAGAAAATATGCATATAATGGAATTGGATGGAGAAAATTAAAACAGAAGTGGGCAGACAGAATTTCATTCATTCTCATTGGTTGAAGAGGATAGGAGATGCAAGAAAACATTTTACACACATTTCATTTTTTCAAACCAAAACATCAGCTACAGGCTTCTAGCCAAGATATAAAGTATGTAAATACCAGATATTTTTTAAAAAAATTAAGAAAACCCTGTTTAGAAGAGATAATACATTTCTCTAATCTAACCCAGCATTTTCTTCCTATTGTGACCAAACAATGCCCTGGGTAGTCCCCAGTCTCCTATTTGTGTTCCTCAACAACTAGCAGTGAGTGACAGACTGACTCCTGTCAGTCTGACGCTGATTACAATACATCAGCGACTTTGTTAAACTCTCCCCTTTCAAGCCATCAAAATTAATATGGACATTTGTGGTAGGAATTTCATAGTTTAACTAGAGGATGTGTCAACAAGTCCTATTTTATCAGAGGTTTATCTTTCACCACTGAGCTTCATTAAATAATCTCTGTGAGAAAAGGAGAAACATCTCTCAGATTAGGTGCCTCCAGCATTAAACCTCTACCTTAAAACAGGATGATTATTAATAGAACAAATTTGGTGTTCTGGGAAATCTTGACTTCCCACCTTCTTATCTTTGAACATGCCTACTAGTAAGATACTTTTGTTTTTGTTAAATTTGAATGAGACTGGAATCATAGCTCTGATGTCAACTGTAATTCCTTCTGCCTGTTAATGGCCTTGGATTGTTATTGTCAGTTACCTTGCCTCACAGGCAAGATTTAACAAAGTTTACATTCTAATATCTTTTTACCAAGAGTTATTTCTGGAAAGATCAGTTCAGACATTGAGTTTTGTTAGAACACCACTATTTTAATTTGTCTCTCAATATAACTCATGCTAACTTGCGTTTAATGATGGCTGTATCTATCCAGAGTTAAGAATTGAGCAACCTCTGCAAGAATATGCATTGTACCAATGTTTCTCAACCTGAACAACTAAGATGGAATTGACATCCACACATTTTAAGTTGCTGAGGTTGAGAAACACCACATTATACAGGGTAAAAGACTTATTGATATATGTCATATTAAAAAAGAATACAGGCATTAGGATTTTCCTTACCTAAAGTCAGTTTGATTCTGGGTTCATCAACTACACAATGTGCAGCTGTCAATACCCAAGCAGGATGAATGAGAACGCCACCACATTTAAAGTCTCCTGCACTATTGCCCAGCATAACCTGCAATGGAAAGGAGGAAGAGGCTATAAAATCTGTTGCTTTGCCAATGCCGTTCTCTATACTGCTCTGTTGACGATCATAAATTCTGAATTTACCAAATTGTTAGGTCACATGCAATAGCCTATGGATGTTTTGCTGATCAGGATATTCTGAATGGAAAACATTGATACAAGTACTGTAGGAACTGCATACATTTAAATTTATATTTCTTCCGATGTACTTATCTTTCCAACTGGTATTGAACTTGCCACTTGTATGCTCAGCAAACCATCGGGATATATTATATTATGGTAATTCCAAATGGAATTATTAATTTGTCGGCAGCTCAGGCCGAAATCTTTACTGTCTTGAAATTGTTCTAAAATGGAGTTGCAGTTGAAACATTCAAAGTGCTGTCAGTTCCTAATTTTAAATTACAATTGCTTCTGCATTGTCCAGTTATGTCTTTTTATTAAAATGCAGCGACTGTATCTCCCAGTCCCAAGATGAGAGTCCTGAGCAGTGACGCGTGGTGAGGCTTATGGCTGGTGGGGCACTGACACAGGGGTTTCAAATTTTTTAGACTTGTGGACTTCAACTCTCAGAATTCCACAGTCAGGCATGCTCAGTTCTGATTTAAAGCGACAGCATTTGTTTTTCTCCTTTGCGAAAAAGTTTTCCTTCATGCTTTTTCTTCTCCCTCCCCCTCCTTCCTCCCTCTCTCCCTCCCTCCCTCCCCCCTCTCTCAAACAGACACACACACAGAGAAGTTGGATACCTCTCTCACTCACTCACTCTCAAACAAACACAAACACAGAAGTTGGATTGGAGATATTTTCCAATGGCACTAAGCAGAGTCATCCACTGTGACTCTGGAAGCAACTAGCTCAGCCTTTTTCCTTTTACATTTTTTTTCTTTTCATGATGACACTGGTGAGGCTCTGCCTCCCCTGCCTCCCCTGACTGCACGTCCCTGGTCCTGAGAGTTTCATTCTTAGATATTTGTGTGCTTGAGTGAAGCTGGTACGTTCCTCAACAACACAATTTGGAAAATCAGGTCTCCTTAACTGGTTATAGTAACTAGAATCCATAATAAAATGCATCAGCTCCAAATCCTCTTTTTTGTATATTTCAGCCTTCAGCAATCCCTCTGACTACAGGTAGTCCTCAAGTAGTCCTTAAGATTACAATTGAGGCCAAAATTTCTGTTGGTAAGTGAAATATTTGTTAAGTGAGCTTAGACCCATTTTATGACTTTTCTTGCCACAGTTGTTAAATGAATCACTGCAGTTGGTAAATTGTTAAGTGAATTCAGCTTCCTCATTGACTTTGCTTTTCAGAAGGTTGAAAAAGGGGAAGACATGACCCACAGACATAGTCATAAATATGAGTCAATTGCCTAGTATCCAAATTTTGACCATATGATCCTGGGTGTGTGTGTAATGCAATGGTCGTGTGAAAAATGGTCATGTTACTTTCTTCAGTGACATTGTAACTTTGAACTGTCACTAAATGAACGGTTGTATGTTGAGGACTACTTGTATGGTTGCTGAAAGGTTACCGCATAGCTTCCTATCATTTTGAAGTGGAAAACTCTATTGTAAGTCCTAACATGAGAATATCACAATTAAAAAAACCGCAAACTCTACTCTACTCATTGAATGAGATATATAGGTCATCCTCTTCCTCTTTATAGCCAGTCATCATTCCATTTTTAAGTATGTACCCTAGATGCCTAAAAGTTGTCCAGTTTGGTATATTCAAAGCCTATAGCTTTGGCATGATAGCACATGTCAAGAAAATATAATGAACAGTATCTGACGTTGTAAACAGTGAAATAAAAAGGACTTACAGGTCAACACATGGGATAAAACAGATGCCCATTTCACAGAAAGATCAAAGCTACTACAAAATGAAGATTTCATCACTACATACTTGCCAAGGGCTGTCTCCTCTTTTTCCAGGATCACCCCCAATTATTTTTGCAACTTTTAATTTGGATTCAACTACTCTCCCACAGGAATACTCAACTGCAAAAAAGGAAGGAAAAGAAAGTTTGAAATGCTACTATGATCCCTTAACAATTATCCCAATATTCAACTTAAATTTTACAGCTGGTTTGTGTTTTGTCTCTTTCTAAAAGTTCTGTATTACCTACAAGGTGCCCTCCCAATTCAGTGAAATAGTGGGAAATGTTCCTCCAGTTATTTTGGCTTTTATAAGGAAAGTTACGCATTTTTATACTTATATGATTGTGAGGTTGTGTTTCATTTATTTGTGCTGTAAATGTTCAACAATACCTTAATATTTTCATGAATCGATCTATCTAAGTCTAAGAACTTTTTATAACAGTTTTGTGGAATACAATTAAAAACACATATACACAACCTTTTTCTATTTCTTGTAGTACCAATGACATTTAGTGACCAATACATATATTAAATTGAAAGACAACATTTAAAGAGAATAATAAATGGACATCATGCTAAAAATGAAATGGCAGATTTTGGATATTTTTTTTACTTATTACTATAAAGTGCATTATCAGGCGAAATCTCTGAATCTGATCTCTTGGGTAATTTACTTGTTATTAAGCTCTTAGCAATACAAAATAAGATGTTCACAAAGTCTTCTGTAATAAGATTTATTGAAAAACGTTAGGTACAGATGTCTGGAAAATTGGATGCTTTTTAGTTCAGGACTCTCTCTTTATCTCTAAGTTTGCCACGGTACAGATTTCTTAATTCTCCTGCTTAGCCATTAGATAGGAACTGCTGAAATCCAGGGATGGGGTTATATGTAGGATCTTTTGAAATAGTAATTAATATCTGGCAAACCATTATTCATTTCTCAGATTCCAAGAAGCTTACAACCATACTTCCCTCCACAAAAAGATATGTCAGATTATTACAGGTGGAAACCGCTATTTCATTTTTAATGTAGGATTTGAAAATGTTTTCCTGTCCCAAGAATGAAGTGGCATGTTACAGAATTCTGCCACCTTATTTTGTATAATTCATTGAGTAATGCTTGTCCCTCAGTAAAATGAACAGCAATATTTCTCTAGTGTACTGAATAATATTCTCAGGGTTATTACGTTCTAAGCAATAAAAGAATGGTAAATTCTGCAAAATCTAACGCACTTTAAATAATGTTTACATAAATGTATGTTTGCCTGATCATCTCTTTACCTGAAGGTACACAAGAAGCATGATTGTCCATCAGGTGGTAGTCCAAAGCACAGCTGCAGTAACGGTATCGGTCGTTGTTCCTTTCACTCTCATGGCAGAAATGTTCACAGCCACCATTGGCAAAGGAGCAGTTAGTGTAGGTGACCTCTGGGCAGCAAAAATACAGTGGAATGAGATGTTCTTATGAAGGGAAATCAATTAATTTTTATGGATCAGTTAAGATGTATCTTTTCCCTAGAAAGCTATGCAGTGGCACAGAAGTTAGAACGCAGTATTGCAGGCAAACTCTGCCCACATACTAGGAGTTTGATCCTGACCGTCTCAAGGTTGACTCAACCTTCTATATTTCCAAGGTTGGTAAAATGGGGACCAGATTCTTAGGGGCAATATGAAGACTCTGTAAACCCCTCAAAAACGGCTGTAAAGCATGGTGAAGCGGTATGTAAGTCTAAGTTGCTATTGTGATTGCTATTGCTATGTGATAAAATGAAATTGGCAAAATCAAGTGTCTAGTAAATCACAATGAACTAGACACTGCAACTGATGTTAAATGTGACAATTGTAAGTATGAGTACAAGTCCTTTTTCCAAATTATCATAACTTTGAACAACACTGTAAAATGAACAGTTGTAAATTAAGAGCTATTTGTATTACCATCCCATATTTTAACAATTATAAATTACAGTAATCTTGTTGAGTGAAAATTGGTAACAAATGCCATCACATATGCACATTATATAGTTGTAAGTAATCAATCAGAGTTGTTTGCGATAAGAGACCCATGGTAAGATATCAGTGATAATAAACCGAGTGTCAAAAATAGCATTACCATTTTGGCACAATCGTCCCTCCCAGCCTTTGTTACATATGCAGTCAAACCGCCCAATGCCGTCCTGACAGAATCCATTGAAACATGGGTTGGAAACACACATATCTCCATCTAAAAAAAAAAAAAAAAGCATCAGAAAACCCACAGATCTTCACAGTACTTAACATTTGTTATGTTTCTATTGATGTTTACTCCAAGAGCATAAAGTGCTTAAATGGAAATGGTCTTTCATTTTATCTCCACAACGATAACCTTATAAGTAACTTGGCTGAGAGCTAGTGACTGGCCACAAGTCACCGGTGACTTTTTGTGACTGAGGATGGACTTGAACTTGGATTTCTCTCCTTCTAATCAAACTCCTTAGTATGTACAGAATGCAGTTCCCCTTTCGGTCAGCCACACAAATTCTTCCCTTTGTTACAATTTGCTTCTTTTGAATGGATGGGGGTAGGAAGATATTAGGAAAAAGAGAAGCAGGAACGTGTTTGGAATGTAATCCTTTTTTCAAGATTACAGTAAAGTACAGATATTTATTTAGGCAGAGAATGATATATACATTTCTATAGTCTTCATTTCATGTGTACAGAGATGAATTGGTGTCAGGTTTGTGGATGAGAAGTGAATGAAGGTCACATTCCTTTAACAAAATCTATTTAGGCTATTCCAATATTTCTATATGCCAGGACAGGAGGACTAAAACAGTTGTTGCTCTTGTTAAACCAATAGGTACTTCTTTTGTTATAATTATAATTCCTGAGGATGCTACCAGTAGACCTACCTTTAGGTCACCTTCCAACTTTTACAGCACAAATCATAGAAAGGTATCTATTTAAATTAACACATCATCCCTTTCCAAGTAAAATCACTATTCAAGAAGAAACCTGGAGAGGAAAATGGCTTGGTTTTTCTCTTGCTGGGAAACTGAATGTTAGACTGCTGTAAAAATACTTATCTCCTCAGCTTAAGTATGATAAATTCAGCTGATACATGTAAATCAATAATTGTAATGGATGAAAAAAAATATTTTTTGCATTTTTCATAATATTACCTTTATTGGTATTGTTATTGCAAGACCTCTTTGCAGATTCTTTTGTTGATTAGTGTTATTGCTTGACAGTCAGGCAATTAAAAACAGACTTCCCATATGTCGGTAGTAAAATATCTAGACAATCACTTTATGTCAGCAAAGAGAGTAATCTTAAATTCTTTTCTATTGAACAGTTATCTTAATTTCTGCAACTCAAATATTGTAGTCCTAACCAAAGAAGCATTTGGACTAGATGGCTGTCTCATTAGATAGATTTGCTGTGGAGTCACAAGGCTATAACCATAAATATCCAATTAACTGAAATCTCTGCAAGTTTCATTCCAATTTAACCAAATAGTGAGTGTGATTCATTTATTTAAGAAAGTTATGAAATTTATATGGTCATTTAACTCAACCAATGTGAGTTGTGAATATTGTGGGTGGCTCACAATAATGATAATTTAAAAAATGATATTTTTTAAAGAATGCAATTAAAATAAAAAGAACCCTTAATGGGAGATCAGGAACTCACAATTATTATCTTCTTCCAGACAGAGATTATCTCTATCCTGATGCCTGAGGAAAGAGCCAGGTTTTCAAGTCTTTCTGAAGGTCAGGAAGATTGGGGCCAAGTGTATGTAAGGGAAAAGGTCATTCCAGAGAGCAGACTGAATTGCATCACAGATGGGACTTAGAGTATGTCTACTCTATTAGAATGAATGGGATGGGCAGATAATATTGGGGGTCAGTGGTAGATTTCAATTTTTTTAGAACCTCTTCTGTAGGTGTGGCCTGTTTTGTGGGAGTGGCTTGCCAGCCATGTGACCAGGAGGGAGTGGCTTGCTAGCCATGTGATCGGGTGGGCATGGCCAACTTGTAAAATGTGGTGAAACTCACTTAACAATGCTCTTGCTTAGCAACCAAAATGTTGGTTTAGAAACGCTGGCCTTTGAAGCATGCAAGTCTTAAAGCTGTCAAGTTACAAGACCCTTGCACTCCTAACCCTTTAGAAAAAAAACTCCAGGGGTGTTCAAACTTCACAGCTTTAAGACTTGTAGACTTCAACTCCCAGAATTCCTTCTCCAGTCATGTTGGCTCAGGAACTCTGGCATTGAAGTGTGCAAGTCTTAAAGCTGTCAACTTACAAGACCCTTGTACCCCTAACCCTTTAGAAAAAAAAACCCCAGGGGTGTTCAAACTTGACAGCTTTAGGATTTGTGGACTTCAACTCCCAGAATTCCTCCTCTTTCTCTTCATCTTGATGATGTCCGCATGGGCGGGGGGAGGGAGCTGGAACCAATTTTAAACAGCACTGTAGATTTGTGGAACCTCTTCTATAGAAGAGGTTAGAACCCACCCCTGGGAGAGGTAGTCCCATAAATAACCTGGTTCTGGAAGGCTTTATAGAAGCAAACCGGCACTTTGAATTATATCTGGAAGCTTATTGGGAGGCAAATCATGCAGTGTCATGGTATTATAGGAGAATTCCAAGGTATACTCATAACCACTTTTGTTGTGCATTCTGGACCTATTGTAATTTCTGGATTGTCTTTAACCCCATGTAGAATGAATTGCAGTTATCCAGCCAGAAGGTGACTTTATTTATTAAATTTATAAGCAGCTTATCTTGTGTTCAGGCAATTTTAGGTGCCTTTCAACAAAGTAAAAGGAACAGCATAAGCATTAAAATATTAAATATTAAGATAATAAATGTTAACATTAAAATTTACAAAGATGACAAGGAAGGGGGAAAGATACAAACAGGATGGAAAAAGAGTCTTCTCTCAGTCCATTAACCTCCTCAGTAGGACACTTCAACATCAGGGTCCCCGGTCAATTGGAAGAGCCAGATTTTAAAGGACCCTTTGGAAAACCAAGGAGGTGGGTGCAGCTCTCACCTTAAGGGGCTCAGTGTTCCAGAGAATGGGAGCACACCATAAAAGGCTCTTCTCCTGGACCCCACCAGCCAGAATTCCTTGATTGACAGAGTTTTCAGTATGTCCTTCTGCCAGCCTAGGGTGGGAGTGGGTGGGTGGAGGCTAGCAGAAGGGCATTCCATTGGGGTGAAATGATTTCTCAGGTACCTTGGTACCTAAAGGGCTTTGAAAGTAATAAACTAACATCTTGAATTGAATCTGGAAGCAAACTGACAACTAGGGAAGTTTGTACGACAAAGGTATTACATGGACCATCCTAAAGGTCCTAAGAACTGTCCAGGAGTTGCATTCTGTGCCAGTCGTACCTTCCAAATACTCTTCAAAGGTAGCCTTATGTAGAAAGTGTTTCAGTGTGATGACCTGGGTCTGAGTGACTGTTTGTAATCCAGGAAAGGGTGCAACTAGCACACAACATGAAGTCGCCAAAGGCCTAGGTCCATGATAGCGAACCTATGGTATGCCAGAGGTGGCATACAGAGCCCTCTATGTGGACATGCGCACCACCCAGCTGGTCTTTGTGTGCCGCAAAGTGCCAGAAACTGGAAGATGAGGTGGCCGGTGCGTACCAGCCACCTGGTCTTTGGGTTTCCTGGGCTCCGGTGCACGTGAAGACTAGCTGGGCAGTACACATGCACGTGCCGGAAACCCTAAGACCAGGTGGCTGGTGCGTGCATGCGCACTGGCCACCTGGTCTTCCGGTTTCTGGTGCTCCAGTGTGAGCAGTTGGACACTCGGTACTGAAAAGTTTTGCCATCATTGGCCTAGGTTATGAATGAGAGTAAACAAGGCTTTCCAATCAGGAACAACTATGATTGTCACTGAGGGCTGTGTGGTAAATTTCTGCCACTTGCAAGGATGGAAAAATCACTTGTCATAATATCAAGGGGGGCCAAGACCCACTGCTACTCAGCTTTGATGGAACTGAGTTGAAGCCAGTTCTTCTCCTGGAAAGGGAAAGAATAAGTTCTCTCAATAGCATAAAACAGGAAGTGATATTAACTAATGAAGCACAACTAATGGGAACAGAGTAAAAACATAATGAAGAGGAGAGAAGATATAAAAATGGTCACTAGCAATGTTCAATATATCTTTACTCACCAACATATTTTGCCCAGAAACTTAGCTGAAATGAAATAAATTTAAAATTGTAAAAATATTTTCTGTAAGTAGTTATATTGTGTAGTATCAACTTTTTGCAGATTGTTCCTTAATCTAGTAATAATAGAATGAACATTTATTCAGTCATTTATCCATCATATCCCTATCATCTGTCCACCACAATGAAAATATAACAAATGTTTCCAATATTTGGTGAAGCAATGTTGTTTTTATTTTGGCATAAACTCATCTGCCAAAGTAATGGACATTACAAATAGTAAAAGTGGACTTAATTGGATGTGATGGTACTCCCTTGTAAAGCATCCAATTTGGATCAAGTTCTACTAAAATCAACCAAGGCCAAGAGAAGCTGAACAAATAAGAAGTCAAATTGTCTGTTTTGATGACAAATGTTAGGAGTGATAATTTGTTAGTGTACCCTTCAACCCACCAAAGATTAGTCCCACCAGCTGCTTGGGACACAGAATATCTTGGATCACTTTACTAAATTAGGATGTTTCTTTCTGCTCATTAACTTATTCTGCTCTTTCAACTGATAATGAAACTTCACTCTCAATCTTGCAAAGTAACTTACAGTTTTTTCCATGGTTTCAAATATTTCACTAGCTTCTTCAAAATCACAATGTTCTTCTACACATTCTCTTTCCAAGGAACCTGCCTTTAATTCTTCCAAGAAAGAATTTGCTCGCTTTTGAATCTTCAAGACACGATTGGCTTCTTGGCTGCTGTAAAACACTTGGGAATGGAGAATATGTTAATGATATTTTTATCTTACTAGTTTCAGAAAGATATTTGTGTTGTTATTTTACCGGAAATGAGAAATAATTTTTAAAATGATAAAAAAAACATATGCTTTGGAGTAAGACAATAACAATCAGAAATATTGCTTCTAGTGCTATTCTGTAAAATCCAAACTATTGTTAATGAAATGTAAACTCTTATGCTGCAAGATAGATAGATAGATAGATAGATAGATAGATAGATAGATAGATAGATAGATAGATAGATAGATGATAGATTTAAAATGAGGTAGATTGTGTAATTCTGCATGGACTTGTTTTCACATCAAGGTGATGGTAAAATATGCCCCATATCTCCAGAGTGTAACTAGGAATTATTGGGAAAAGGATTGTATTATGCAGAATTCAAGTGGCATTGGGCTCTTTCAATTATGCTTAGAGACTTGTACAGTGGCTGGCAGAATATAATGTTTAACCTGATGTTCAAGGGGATAACATACCTGAAGCTTTATATCCGTTAAGCAATATGAAGGCAGCTGAAAACACCAGAAGAGAAATGATTCTACCCATTGCACAACCGAATCCACACAACTATGAGAACAACACCAAAAAAATAAATAAATGGTGATTCGTTTAAGACAAATGCATACTTTATATATTTTCAAGATTATATATTTAAGGAAGCACAGGCTGATACTTGATTCTTACAATAGGGCCTCCAAACTCTCCTGCATTGTTTAATATTGCTCTTAGGTTTTACACCATATTGGCAACTTTCTGTTTATTTAATAGCAATATAGTTTAAGGTGTTTTTAAAAATCCATTTCAAAATCTAGTCACTGTATGGTTAAGTGAATCCAAACCCAATCCAAAACCAAAACAAAGCATACACAAGATAACAGAACTAAACTAAATGTATCGTCAGTTCTTTTTTAAGCTTTCCCTGATGACATTCTACATTTCTTATCCTTCTTTGCATTTGATTTAGGTAAAAACAGTTTAGGATTTTAACTGAAATATATGAACAACAGAAAAGACTTACTGACCTCCCTGGCTGAATCACAGTAGTCTATTCTTCCACCATTGAATGCAGAGGATACTAGTTAATCCATAACCTCAAATATTTACTCAGGAGATACACTCTGACAGCCTTTCTTTCAGTTAAAGAAAAATGGCTCCTATGGGATTCTACATGTAGAAAACCAGGAATGGTTTGCTTTTTAACATGTGCTTCCCCCCCACCCTAATTTTATTCTCTATTTATTGTCTAGGTAAGCAATGGCTAATTAATTTTTTTCCTATACATTAAACTCTACTTCAGCTTTTCTATAAATTCAGCTCTACTTGAGGTTTATTGCTTTAACAAAATGACCTAATTATTGGATATTTGAGAAGTGAATCATGAAATTTTCCACATGATAGTATGAGATATCACTGTCTTTCATTTCTTGCCGTCACTTGTGTCATTGCTTTTTTAAGCCTGTCCCCCTTCAACGGATATGCTACGAAAAGAAACAGGACAGTATACAAGGTCTTTTGACTAACACCTTCTAATTTTATACTTGGGACCCTTTAAAATTCTTAAGATTGCCTACCAACAATTTCAAGTTAAGGTGACCGCAAGAGAGCACCAGAGAGCTATAGTTGTTTACTCCTCACACTGATTATCTGAATTTATAGTGACATTCTGCCAGGAAGCAGTCATCTTAAGCTAACATATCCCCCCCCCAAAAAAAATACCTACAACTCCTAGAATTTTACCACCTTTCTCTGCAAGAGGTTAATTCAAAGATGTTATCTCATGCCTCCACTTACTTTTTACTTTAATTAGTATTACCACTTTTCTTATGTTTGTGACTTTAAGGCTTCAGGTTAATTACTTGTCCTTTAGAGTTTAGTCCATCCTCCCTGTGGTGCTAGAATGAAACATCTGCTCCATGTCTCCAAGGTGCTACTTAATTTGATTTAAAAGGTACATTTATCATCTATGTCATGTCAAAGTCATTTAATCCTATGGGCAACTCATTGACCAATTTTGGAAGGTTGCAAAAGCATCCCACAGACCAAACTAGAGCAAATTAAATTCAATGCATGCTACGTAATGAAGGCCGATTCTTTTCTACCACTGTCAATAACTCTTTGGTCACATCCAGTATGAAAATATACCAAGCTACACTATTTATTCCAACAAGTTATCAATGCAAGACAGTGAAGCTATCAAGCTTTCTTACCCTATCCACCTTTCAAGGCTTGAGTAAACTATGAGATGGCCATATCATTCCTGCAGCTCTTCAAGTTTTTTGGGGGCTTTTTGTTGCCATGGGGTTATTGAGTAATGAGTAGTATGGGGGTGGGGAGATAAAAAGGATGTAGAAAAGACTGCTCAAAATCAACAAATGCTAAGGCTGTAGGTATATATAGTTACCAAAGAAATGGTAAAATGGTTTGTTTATCTGAGTACAATTTCTTTAATATGGAGACTGTTTTATGGGGCTGGCTGGGGAATCCTGGAAATTGAAGTCTACAAGTTAAAGTTGCTGAGGTTGAGAAAAAATTGATCCAGAAAGCAAGAGTTTGTGAAAGGCTACTTACCAAACTGTATTCCCCATAACAATTCACTGCTTTCAAGTACTTTGCCATATCTGATCCTTATTTCTGTTATTAAAATTCAAATTTATTATTGTTAAAGGCTTTTATAAGTGGTTCCATGGTATTCTGTCCCTCCCTGGAATTAACCAATAAATTCAGAAAACTCTAGCCTTATCTTGAATGACAGCACACCCAGCCAGTCAGATTTGGTACTTAGTGTTGTGACATAATGTCTCCGACTAAAAAGCTGATTATTTTCATCTGATTTCCATGTATTTTGGTGTGCTGAAAACAAATAAAATATTGAAAAAACTCCTAGATGTCATGATTTGCCACAACATGCAAAAATTTATCTTTTTTTTTTTTAATTTTGGCATTTTTTTATATAATGGGTTAACCAAATTTAAAGTCCAAATTACTATTAATTAATTCACATAAGTGCATTTAAGATATAAAATGCCAAAAAAACCTTAAAGGGTTTGTCTGAGTTATGTAAAAAAAAAAATAGCACTGTAAATCTGATGGTCAGCAATATATACATAAGCTAAGCAAGTTTTAAGTCTGTACTTCTAATGATAGAAGGGATTAACCTTCCCTGAAGAATCCAGTGTGAGCGAGACACAGGGCAGATAGCAGCATCTCCGGTCAGTGCAGGGGGCGTGGCCAGCACTGTGACATCTCATGTACAGAAACAGAGCTGCTCTCTCCTGCATGCCACACTTGTGTATGAATCATCATCAGGTTCTTGGTTCTAGGCTGTTCACACTTTTTCATCGCAATTCATGTTAGCTCGTCATTCTTCAACCGTTACGTTATGGCTCCGCAAAAGTGCATTAATTCGCCAGACAGTTTCTGTTTCATCTGTGGTGAATACACAGTGTCGAAGCAACAGCAGAATATTACAGACTTTGTGAAAACAATATACTTTGCATACTTAGGACTAAAAATTGGAGATCAAGATAAAGTTTGGGCGCCTCATAAAGTATGCAAACGGTGTGTTGAGGACCTCCGAAACTGGTTCAAGGGTAAGAAAAAATCTGTTACTTTTGTTCATGCGATGTGAAAGGGTTTAATTCCAAATGGAAGCATTCAATTTCATACCCCAATCTTCACTCAGCAATTCGTCCCATCCCCCATGGCACAGATATACCAGTACCCAAGCCCCCTGCTACCTTGGAAGAAATACTTAGCTCTGATGAAGGTGAAGTTATACCTGAACCAGATGATGAATCAAGTTCTGACTTTGAAGATGATACCAGACCAAATTGTTTTCTCAGGAGGAAATGAATGATTTGAGAAGAGACTTGAATCTTCCCAAAGATGCGGCTGAGTTACTTGGATCAAGGCTGAAAAACAGGAATTTATTGTTGCCAGAAGTGTCATCTTCATGGTTTAGACATTGTGAAAAGGAGTTCATTTCTTACTTGCCCAGGAAGACAAGTTGGTTTATTGCATCGATGTCGGAGGTCTGATGGGTCAATTTAAAATCCAATATGATTCAGAGCAATGGTGTCTTTATATAGATTCTTCAAAAAGAAGTCTCAAAGCAGTTTTACTCCTACGAGAACTTGGAATTGGTTCTTCATAAACTTAAATATGAAGACCATGGTTGGCAAGTGTGTGGAGACTTTAAGGTCTTGTGCATGTCGCTCGGGCAACAAGCTGGTTATACCAAATACCCTTTTTTCTGTATCTATGGGACAGTCGAGACCGACAAAATCCTGGACCAAGAAGAGTTGGCAGCCGAGGGTGCTAACAGTCGGTGAAAAAAATGTCCTCCGAGAAACTTTGGTACCTTCCCATAAAGTTCTTCTACCACCTCTCCACATAAAATTGGGATTGATGAAGCAATTCGTAAAATCACTTCCAAGAGATGGAGAAAGCTTCAAATACTTGGTCACCAAGTTTCCATGCCTGTCAGAGGCAAAATTGAAGGAAGGTGTGTTCGTTGGACCAGACATTAGAAGGCTTATAGTTGATCAAGAGTTTGTCAATATCATGACAGATTCTCAAAAAGAAGGGTGGATTGCATTTAAATAAGTCGCACAGAAATTTTTAGGCAATAAAAAAGATCCTCACTACAAAAATATCGTCGGAAGAATGCTGAAAGCATTTCAAGCTTTAGGTTGCCTGATGAGTTTGAAAGTGCATTTCCTCCAGTCCCACCTTGACTACTTTCCTGAAAATTTGGGAGCTGTGAGGAACAAGGTGAATGATTTCACCAAGACATTAAAGAGATGGAAAGGAGATACCAAGGAAAATGGAGCATTACAATGATGGCAGACTACTGTTGGATGCTTCAGAGAGACATTCCAGATGCTACTCACAACCGTAAATGCACCAAGAGGAGCCTCACAAGGAAGAATCGAATTTAATGTGTGTAGGAGAGCTCATTTCAGTTCAAAAAAAGATTTTCATGAAAATATTGTAACAAAACTTTAATTTTATAAGTCTATTTCCATTTATTTTGAGGTATTGCCTTGTTTAACAGTTACCTAAATTGTCAGGAAATGTGATTTCCTATGACAAAATGGAGGTCATTTTCAGATTCAGCACACCAAAAAACATAAAGATTACATGGAATAACCAAAACAGCTCTCAAAAAAAATTTTTTTTGCAGACCTGTGATCTATTACAATGATGCAATTATTTTAAATAAAAATTCTACTCTGGGGTCATGTAAAGGTAGAAACAATGGATCTGTAGTTCTGAAAAGCAAATGGCAGCCAGAAGGATGGGGAAATTTTGAGACTTGAGAATTTTAGTAATTACAAAATTAAAGTTGCAAGTGTCTTTGTCTTCTGTAATAATACAGTGGCAATGGATGTACCATTGGAAGAGTTTAAGGACCAGGTAAGATACAAATCATCATGTATAAAATCCATTAATGGCTTGACTACTTCTTATGTGCTACCAAGTCAAAACCTTTAGTAACAAAATATTTCTGTGAATACAACTCTTATTGTAAATTCTGAGGCAAAAAGGCATTTGATGATTCTTCTTTAATAGCTCATTTAGTTAGATTTTGTTCTACACATCCTTAAAATTATTTGAATTATTTATTATTTTATAACAAGAGGCCAAGTAGAGTATATTAGCCTACCTTTATTCAGCATAAGCTAGAAGTAAATGAAGGTGCAGATAACAGATTTTGCATAAAACTACTCTAGCAATCGGTTAGGACAGGAATCCAGTAGACTACACATGTAAACAATGCTACAAATTCCCTGAATGCATATATAATCTATTATAGGAATTCCTACCTGCCAGTATAATAATAGCCTTGAAATTGAAACAGAGTAAAGCCTGCAACATCAGAAACTTTTCACTGCTTATGAGATGAACATAATAACCACCACCACCCTTTGTTTTAAACAAGAAATAAGGAAAATATTCTGGAATCAGTTAAACAACTCCTAATAATCACAATAAGCTCAGTACTTTGGCCTATTTCCTCTTTCCAACTATATTATGAAACCAAAAATGTAATTGTGCTAGTTAAAATGATGCAGTGGTAGATATCTTGTAACATTCAGACAACCAAGTTTGATTATGTGACTACTTTCTCACCATGAGCTAGGAAATGGCATCATTGTTTGCAAGAATAGGAGCTTGTTTATTAACTTATTTCCCACAATAGATCATATGGCTTGGTTTTGGCTGAAATTGCATGAATCCAATATACTAAGAGAGTTTGTTAAGCTATGGTTTAGCATGCTAATAGCACTTATAAACTCTGCATTATTTTTAGATTTTATACCATACTACCAAAATGAATAAATTGCATTATGTATGATTCAGTCCATAACAGAAAAGAACAATTATAAAAAATCATCAGTACCCAGAGTAGGTGAATGTGAATCTCCATGCAATTAAGTATTTTAGAGCTACACCTCACAAGTCTTGATGTTATCAATAATGTATCTTATTTGTTTTTAACCACAAGAGTAGAGAAAAACATATTTTATTTATCAGACACTTGGAGTTTGAGACTTAGAAAAATAACCGGTGATATTCTCATATACTGTATTATAAGGATTAAAGTTAGAAATGCAGGTCCAGCTTCTTCTTTTTTCCCCCCTTCTCAGGTTTTAGAATGGAGATCATTCAGTAAGGCACCTTTTGTGTCTCTAAACAAATTATGGTTGCTAGGGTTGCTAGAGGCTGTAATCCAAAATCCAAAATGTGATATTAAAGTGCCCAGTTCAGGATGTTTCAAAATATTTTTTCCTTCTTCTAATTTAAGATGTCTAAAAGAGAAAAGTAAAAAACCAATATTCTCCATAGGGAAAAAGTATTGAGAATTGCCTAAGAAAATATATGAAAAGCTGCAATTGCAATTGTCAGACACAGAAAATCATGTCAGTCATCTGAATTAAAATCCCCATTTTTAACAGTGAAATTCACGACAATCTGGCTATAAACAACAATGAGCAAGAAAATTGGCTATATATATATTTTCTCCTAATAAACCATCCGTTGCATGTGGTTACAGTTAGGCATCTTTATTGTTCTTCTTAAAACCAAGCTTACATTTTTCTATTTGTTTTACTTTGTTGTTGTATTTTTAAAATACTTTGTGTACTTTATCTCAATAATAAAGCAAATTATAAAATTACATTTACCAACTTTAAGCTAATCTACTTTGAGTGGTATTTTATGGATAAATATTCCTTGAATTTCTTAGATGAAAAATTGATACACTTCTAATGAAATGCTTCCAAGTTCTTTACAGAGAATCACAATGCATATCATAAAGTACAAAGTATTAAGGACTACAACTATGGTTTCAGGCAGCCTCTCTCCCTTTCTCTCCCTCCCCCCATTCTCTCCACCTCTGCCCATAAATTGGTGGGCATTACAGATGCTATTCAGTCTAGTTATACTTCAAGATCCTTCTATAATTTTAAGGTCAGTTTTACTTAATACATTTGCATTTCTCTCACTACTGACAAGCCATATTAAATACTGTTTCTCTAATTACTATAGCAACAAATCAATTATTTACAGCAAGATCAGAAAGAGATTGTCTTTATATACAAGAACATTATATTTACAACAATCAACTGCAAAATATGTACAAACAAGAGATGCTTTCACGGTAATGACAGTATAAATTAAATAATAAATAGCATGTTATATTCTTAAGGCACAATACCTTCTTTCCCAAACTGTACAGGAATTAAATGTTTCCCTATGCTTTTGTCTGATCACTGCAATAGTTATATTTCCCCTGTAGAACAGTTATCACGGTTAACAATACACACATCAAATGACTTATAAAAACAACTCTTTTTTTTACATCACAAATATCTGTTAAGATACGAGTTTTGTGTAAACAGTCTTTAATTTACCATTCATACTATATTCACTTTTAAATAATACTCAAATCATTTCAAAATAATACAGGTGTTAGAGGTTTTCAAGGGACAGCCAGCAATGTGTGCCTTTTCAGTTCCTATTGGAGAAGTAAAATTAGTGGAATTTTACTTTGTGAGAAACCATTGCCAAAAATGTGAATAATTTCATTCAATTTAAACATAATAATAATTTGGCGGGAATCCTATGCATATACTGAGAATTTCTTAAATAACCAAGCATGGAAGTGTATTTCACTTTCATGTAGTTGTCAAATAACTGCAATGAATTCAAAAGTGGTCTTTCAGGAGCAAAAAATATAACCAGATTAAAGCAAACACAAATAGATTTTATCCAGTTAATTGTCCCTGTCAATGGAATCCCTTTGATAAGCATAAATAGGGATAGGGACAATTCTTTCATCTGCAGTCTGTGCTATGTCCTTAAAACCTCACTGTTAAACAATATGGTTTCCCGGAACAACTTTTGGTGAGTACAGGAGTTTGGTTGCAAACTATATTCTGCAGAAAGGACCATTTATTTAGATCTTTACTTAAAAACCTTTTAAAAAAACCACCTGGGTCACCCAGAAAAAAATGGCATTATTCTTGCAGAGCAGAACCTGCATATCATTATCAAGATTGTAATTTTTATATCAAAAGCCATTTCAAAGAGAACAGACTATATAGAACAGATTACGTGTTGTAGAGGTAATGTTTGTTATTCCTGTCCTACTCTTTTTTCTGTACTGGTTTTGTAGTTTTTTGATATGGTTAGATGACTAATCAATAAAGTTTGTTGATTGTGGTAAGTCCAGGAGATTTTATTTACAATTGAAATGTTAATGTTTTTTTCAAATTCACAGTATGTTATTAAAATACAGTTACTTCCAACATTGGCACTTTCTAGAGTAAATACTTTTTCTTATATTCTACCAAGTTCTCTGAAATTTAATGGACCAATTCAAATGTTATGGCTCATAATTTAATGAAGTGCCAAGAAACATTAGCTTGAGCAATCCAATTGTGTATTTTTGCCCTCAAAACAGAACACCTTATACTTTTTTATAAAATAAAAAATACAATAAAATAGAAACTTTACATTGCCAAATTGAAAGCTCTGGTATATCATGGCACTTTTTAATACTTCCTTCCTTAAGGAAAAAACTCAGCTTCAAATAAACAATACTAGATACTCCAAATACCATGTAAGGCAGATAAATAACACATAGTGTCAATCTGATGCAGCTATACTGTTCATGAAATTTGGGGTTCAGGACTTCCATTATGTAGAAAGGGATTTAACTATATAGGTCAACAAAAAAGAGGCCAAGATAGAAAATTATCCCTACTTATTAATATCTTGGGATGCGATGGTGTTAATACAAGTTTAAAAGCTAATTTATTATGAAAACTCAAATTATGACAGAACTCTGCAAATGCAGATATTGAAAGAGTGATGACTCTCAAATTCATAGATTAAAAAGGGGGGAAATGCCAGGTTATGTCAAAAGAGAAAGGTAGACTATTCAGGATAAGAACAATTTAGTCAAACATTCCTAATTTCACATGATTTTTAAAAGAAACACATAGCAAGCACTATAATTCTTCTATGGTTAAAGTTTAGAAATTCATCCCTTTTTACTGCATTTTTTCCTAAAATTATATATTGATTTTACTCCCTGAGGTGTTCAATGGGAAATGGAAGAAATTGCCATATGTTTATCATCAACAATAAAGTGCTGTTTTCTACTTGACTGTGACATATTTTCATTATAATCATAGCAATATTTTTTTTTAAAATACTGGAGAATTAACTTTCTGATGTATATGCATTGAACAACAGTACTGTTAAGGGTCAGCATATTCTGCTAACTTGGAGCATTTCTGGGTCCTTCCCACGTTTCTCCAGGGACTGATGTTTTAAACAACAATATTAGTATCCATGAATATTAGACAGCAGAACCAGAAAAGAACAAGGCAGATTTAGACAAGTGGTTATATGCATTTCTGGCACCGAAAAAAGACTGTCAGGAAAATGCATGATAAAAGAGTCTCTTCCTAATTTAAGTCCTATGGCAGTTATTACAAAGGCTATGTATTAACTGTATAATCGGTGAATTAATTTTTAAAAATTTCCTAAATAGTAGATTTACAAATGCCCTTTTTTTCATTTTTGACACCTAATTTCATAGTTGTGCATGCTTGAAAAACAGGTGTTTTCATTACTCTTAATGCCTGTCACAATTCTTAAATCATGGTGTCTTTAGCATTGACTTTGGTGACTTAACTCTCCCTCAAAAGTTGTGGATCCATAGGCTGGTTTACCAATCTTGACTGACAGAAATCAGTGAGGATGCTCAGCATCAAGAGTATTCAAGTTTGAATAAAGGACACTGAGACTGAGGAAGTCAAGTAACACCTAGTCTAGCAAAGTGTGACTTGTAGAGTAGATTGCACTCTATGCCACATCAGAACAGTAGCACCATAAAAAGCTGGATGTGAGCTCTGAACACTGATACTATTTGGCTGTTCCACAGGGACAACCTCCTGAGCATATGTGCCCTGTCAGCTTTCAATTGTGCAGAGATCAGGAGGAATGGTAGAAGCAGGCTCCAAAAACAGTGTTTAAGCCTCGGTGACAGGAATATTCTTGCTCAGCTCCTTGATCCCATGTAATATTCTCTTCATGTGACCCACTTTGGTTACTCCTAGATCCTGAAAAAAAATGATAAGGATAAATTTAGTTCATGAAAAACTAGTCAACTGTAGAATACATATTAGTTGAATCATCCACATAATGAGAAAAAAGCAGAAGCATCTCAGAAATCAGTGCTTGAGAAAACAAGATATATTACAGAATATACTTTAAGTAGACATTATTCAGAGGCACAAATTTATCAACTGCACAGGAACAAAACTAGGAATGCAAAAAGCTTAATTCAAACAGCAATCAAGCTACACAAACAAACACATTATTTCATAAAATGAATCAGGAAAACATGTAATTCAATGCAAATAAAAGCCACAGTTTTTATTATTACCCATATCCTCCCCAGATACTTCTATGTTCATAGGAATCGTATCTTCCCAATGCTAAATAAATCTTAGCATATTATGTTTACTTAGTGTGAAAACCTACTGTATATACTCAAGTATAAGCCTAGTTTTTCAGCCCACTTTTTGAGCTGAAAAAAGCCGCCTCGGCTTATACTCGAGTCAGTGAAAAATTTGCCTGAAATGGAGGAGAAAAAGGGGCGGGGCCATGCCGCTGGGTGACGCTCGTGAATGGCCCAGCGCCCCTGAGTTTCCCCTCCCTCTGTTTGCCGCGCAGCGTGCACCGCACCATCCCCCCTCCTCACGTTCTAATGTAATGCAGGGCTATCTTACGATTCCCCTTCCTCCCCCTCCTGCCGCTCTGCAACGATGTCCCACCTCCTCCATGATATGGCAAGCAGCCACATAGCGATGTCCCACCTCCTCTGGTACAGTGATCCAATGATAGGAATCACTGTGCCGTGTGTCATAGGAGGCGGGACATCATCATCACAGCGGGACATCAGCATCATGAGGTGAGTGAAGTATTTCATTGAATACACCGGTATTGTGTGATAATAATTTGTTATGCAGAGCAAATTTTTACAATGGCTACTGTATATTTAATGGGCACAGGCAGGCTGTATATGTTATTCAATGGGCAATGGCATTATTGGTATCTATTTTTATTTTTGAAATTTATCGGTAGCTGCTGCATTTCCCACCCTAGGCTTATACTCGAGTCAATAACTTTTCCAGTTTTTTGTGGTAAAATTAGGTGCCTCGGCTTATATTCGGGTCGGCCTATACTCGAGTATATACGGTATATAGATAGTCAAAGTCAAAATAGAACTATACAGACTCAGTAAGGTATTTAATGCTAATCCAGGTATACATAACCTCATAAATTGCAAAATATATTTCCAATCATCATTTATAATGAGTTTATTAAGGCAGAGCTTCTTTGAATGATTTGAACTGCCTCTTCCTAGATTTCTTGTCACCTGAGTTGAATTGCTATTCCTAAGATAACCTGCCAATAGGTTTATTTTCTATCTCTTGATGGTTTATGTCTAGTCCCTTCTGTTATTTTCCCTTTCTCCCTCTCATACTTGGATCTAGTTTTGATTTCCTGCTAGATTTGTAGCTTTGCTGTTACCGTTTGATGGTAATAAGAAGCAGAAATCTACAAGAGAATTTTATGATGATATTCATTGTCCACAAAAATGTGGATTCATTCGGAACAGGTGTGATAGTCATATTAACAGTTGTACCTCCCTGGATCCTATTATTAGTGGAGTTGAATTCTGCATAGAAACAAAATTCATTTGTCTTGCACTAACCTAAAACTATATTATGTATCCTAGAATAGGATACATTTCCTCATAGCAATAATTAAAATATGGCTACTACTTAATAACAACATATACCGTATATTTTGGAGTATAAGACGTACCTTTTTGCCTCAAAAAAGAGGCTGAAAATCTAGGTGCGTCTTATACATCGGAAACAGCATTTTTTGCCTCCTAAAGCCCCACCCCCTTCACCAAAATGGCTGTGCACACCCATATGGAGGCTATCAGAGAGCTCCTGGGGGCTGAGGAGGTAAGAAATGAGCAAAAAATGGGTTGTTTTTGCCCCCCCCCCAAGTGCCCAGCAGCACTCTATAAGCCTCTGTAAGGCTATGCATGCATTTTTTTTGACAAAAAAGGGCCCGTTTTCACAAAAATGGGGCATTTTTTGCTCATTTTTGGCCTCCCCCACCAAGGAGCACTCTGCACCCCTCCCCAGACTATTCGTGCCTTTTTTTTAAAAAACGGGCCATTTTCGGGAGGTTTGCAGAGTGCAAAAACTTTTTTTTCTTTTTGGAAAGCTCTTTAACTGATTGATGAGAATTACATTGATCAAGTGCTCTGCCAGTAGAAACAAAGTCTTAGGTGCTGCAGATTGTCAGAGATTTCCTTCTCCAGCACATGGATAAATATACCTGGAAACATCTAGAGCCGAGGTGGCGCAGTGGTTAGGGTGCAGTACTGCAGGCCACTTCAGCTGACTGTTATCTGCAGTTCAGCGGTTCAAATTTCACCGGCTCAAGGTTTACTCAGCCTTCCATCCTTCCGAGGTGGGTGAAATGAGGACCCAGACTGTGGGGGCAATATATTGACTCTGTAAACCGCTTAGAGAGGGCTGAAAGCCCTATGAAGCGGTATATACGTCTAACTGCTATTGCTATTGGTATCTACCTACCTATCTACTTTCTGTCTCTTTCTCTCCCTACCTATCTACTGTATTTCTATCTCTCTCTATTTCTCTCTCTTCCTTTATCTGTCTACCTAGCTATGTAACTACTCTCTCTTCCTACCTAACTACTGTATTTCTCTCTCTTTCTCTCCGACTCTACCTACCTACTTTTTTAAAAAATAAATTCATCTTCAAAACCTTGGTGCGTCTTATACTCCGGTGCATCTTATACTCCAAAAAATATGGTACTTTATCAAGGAATTGTACAGGAATAGTATATTTCAAGCAATGGCAGTTGATTCTAGGAGATGCAATAGTGCTGAATTTCAGGTATACTCTATACCCTAAGGTTTGGTGTGTATATTTTACCAAAAACCTCTTCTTTTATATCCTAAAAACAAATATATTACTCTGTCTAAAACCACCTATGCAGACCAGCTCCAAGGACAGTCAGCAGTGGATGCCATGTAAATGCAAATGGCTATTTTGATGAATTCTTTATGAAAGTACCTTGAGATCTCTCCGTTCCAGATGCAGGAGCTCAGAGCCCCGGACGTCATGCCGGATGAATATATCTTTATACTCACAAAGACTGAGATGTTCAAGCCAGGCTGCAACCTCCTCTGTTCCCCAGAGGTGAACTGTCAGAGATGGAAAAGCAGGGACATTGAGTACCCCAAAGCCCAGAGGAAAGATAGTGAAAAAGGTGATCAGCAGCAAAGACCAAAGAAGCACGGAAGTGAAAGGCAAAACAGTACTAACATATCTTAGAAAGAATAGTTCACTGATTCCAAAATAAGGAAAAGCTAAAAAGTTGAAGACACTGTCTTAAATGGAGGCCAGATAATTTCTGAGATCAAGGAAGTAACTTGCCAATAGCTTGCACTTCCAATTCAGGGCCACATGCTTTTGCTCTACATGGGGCAGACCTTGAAGAGCATTCGGAGACTTCAACTTGTCCAGAATGCAGCCGCGTGAGCGATTGTGGGTGTACCTCGATACACCCACGTTACACCTATCCTCCGTGAGCTGCACTGGCTTCCAATCGGTCTCCGGATACGCTTCAAGGTGCTAGTTATCACTTATAAAGCCCTTCATGGTATTGGACCTGGGTACTTGAGAGACCGCCTGCTGCCAATTACCTCCCAAAGACCCATTAGATCGCACAGGGTTGGCCTCCTCCGGGTTCCGTCTACCAGCCAATGCCATCTGGCTACGACCCGGGGGAGGGCCTTCTCTGTTGCAGCTCCGGCCCTTTGGAACGAACTCCCCGCGGAGATTTGGACCCTCACCTCTCTCCTGGCCTTCCGAAAAGCCGTTAAAACCTGATTGTGTCGGCAGGCCTGGGATTGATGAGCTCCCTTCCCCTCTCAACAGGTGTGGTTGTTGGCTATCTTAAATGCTTGTCTTGTATTTGTGTGTTCCCTTTCCCGCTTGAGTTGTTCGCCGCCCTGAGTCCCTTTTGGGAATAGGGCGGCATATAAATAAAACAAACCTCAACCTCAACCTACTCAAAAGCAAATACTAAGAAGTTTGGATGTTTGCAATACTAAGAAGTGTCTACCTATATTAATAAAGTTTATTCAGGAAAAATATGATGCAAAATGTAAGGGATTTGTTTATCCAAGTTTACTTTTGTCATCAAAATAGATCAACATTGACAGAATGTAAAATTCCACCTTTTAAAATGTGTGTCCTAAATTTTTAGCCCAAACATATTTAGTTAATTCTGACACAATGAACTTCCTTTGCTGTATGAAAAGTCTACAATCCTATGTTCAAGATCTTGTTATCCACATACTGTCTGGAAATGGCTTTTTCCATATAGTACCTTTTGGTAATCAATTCTTAAAGAATTTAATCTCTGAGACTCATCCTTAGATAGCCTCTGACAGAGAAAACCCATGTTCAGATAGATGCATTATAATAACCATGTGTCTGAAATTGGATTAAAGAAGAAATTATTAAGATTCCTACATTTCATTTAGATTTGTTATTAACCAACATTAACCTGTTATTATTAATTGACAGGATAATTAACCAATTAGCTTGCGAAACCTTGGTAAAAGGCTTAGTTATAACACATCATAAATATTAATAAAGATTTCAATCCAATCAGTAAATTTTCTTTAATATACTATAATGGCTCATGAATAGAGGAAACTTAAGAACTAATGGTCTTTATAGTTCCTTATATCAAAGAAACAGATATTGTGAATGTCTTATTGCATGCATCTGAACCAAGAAATCCCTTGCATCTGCCTAGAAAATCAACATATCTATGTGGGCACTATTTTTGTGGTTTAGGGAGAAAAAATGCCTGGACAAAAACAGCCGGCTATCCAGCCTTTCTACTAGCTTTTAAATAAGAAATAGAATAACAGAATCTAAAAAGCTAAAGGCAAAAGAGAGAACACTGAAATGTCAGAAAACCAGTAGGAAGATAAATAACATCATTAGCTCCATAGAATGCTGAAAGATATAAGCCAACAAATCAACTAAGATAATTGGGAAAAGATTACCCTGATTCCATTTTAACTTTGATTTGAAAAGGTGTTTTTTTTAATGTCATACTAAAAATGAAAATTAAAGCTCAGGATGCATAAATGAAGATGCAGGATCCCGGGACAATGAGATATAAGATGTAATTAAAGCTTGGTAGAGAATCAATGAGAGAAAATCAATAACCAAATCTGGAAACATTAGCATGGGGGATATGGAGTTATGCAGGCTTGGGTTCAACAATCACTTCAGTTTTTAAAATTTCCAAATTTCCAATAAACCTCTTTGACCATCCAAAAATGTCCAGTATTTCAAAGTCCTAAATTCTATTTGCGGTGTGTTCTTAGTTTCTATACTTTATTCAGTCTAGTAGTATGATACAAATACAAATACAGTAATCTGCTCCAGAAAAGTAAAACACATGTTTAATATAAAAGAAAAGAAGACCTATAGCAGAAAAGTATGGAATATATAAGGAATCAGAAGAGAGGCATTGTTTCTTGTGGAAAGCACATCAAAATGCATGGGCACATTTGGATATATAGGGATGTAAAGAAAGGCAAAGAGGAATGCAAAAACAGATGGTACCCGGCAATCCCAAGCTACTGCTTGTCTCCTTATTCTTGTTGTTTTTATCCTTTTTAAATTTCACCAGACGAAATTTGCCGCTTCGGCTGCGTTTAGAATAATCCAGCATTTGGTTCTACAGAAAAGAGAAACCACAATATTTTTGTAGACTTTCAATTTATATAGGACCCCCCCCCCCACAAATGTTCATTCATTTTATCAGACTCTTCTCATAAAATGCAACACTATAATTATTTAATTAATGTTTTTATTATATTAATGGGATGTTTGACCTAGGAAAGTAAGTCTACCTATTTATCTACCTTTCTCTTTCTCATTCATTCATAAAATTTATTGGCTGCCCATCTTGCCATAAGGTAACTCTGGACAGCTTACAGTCATAAAATATATCTACATAAATAAAATTAAACTACAGATTAAGGACACGTGGGGAGGGTGGGAGTGGAATGGGGGGAGATGGAATCTGTTGTTAATCAACTGCTTCCATTGTGTTGTTCCCCACTTGGGGCCCTAAAACACCCTGAGCATAACCATAGATACTCCCTCTAACAAGTTACCTCTTCATCACTGGGCTCCATGAGTTGCCACAGCCATGGAATATCTGCTAGTTTCCTTATGTGAAAGTCCATATCTGTCAATGCAGCTTGGAGCTGTTCTTTCTGGGGAGGATCCAACTGCTACATCAGAAATGAAAATGTGAGGACACAGTTAAGACCTATAATCTGAACCGAGACCTGTCTAACCTGTAACAGAACTACCATAAAGTACATTAATATCATGTTTTTTCTGTTTTGTTGCTTAAATATTCTTCTCTAAATGTTCAAACATGGCATAGAAACAATATGGCAAAAAATTCCAAAGGTTAAGAAAAGCTGGCCTTATGCCACCAAGGTGGTGCAGTGATTAAATGCAGCACTGCAGGCTACTTCAGCTGACTGCAGTTCAGCAGTTCGGCTGTTCAAATCTCACTGGCTCAGGGTTGATTCAGCCTTCCATCCTTCCGAGGTGGGTAAAATGAGGACCCAGATTGTTGGGGGCAATATGCTGACTCTGTAAACCGCTTAGAGAGGGCTGAAAGCCCTATGAAGCGGTATATAAGTCTAACTGCTATTGCTATTCCCATAACAAAGGTATTTTTTGTGACAAAAGAAAAATATACCAAATCTGGCTTAACCCAACCATTCAACGCAGCACTTCATATCTTCTTACCCTTATGAACGATCCTTGCTTTCTCCACAGTAATACCATGCTGCATACATTACCTTTTTCTCTTTAAACTTTTAATCTATGGACAAACAACTATACTCTGCACAAATTCTACTTCAGGCAATTGTACCTTGATGTGAAAAATAAATCTTAATAGACTTATTGTCCAAGAATACAGAAATCATTTTGCTCTTTGCTTCAGTTTTGCATCTAATTAATTTCATTAAATTCAAATGAAGCATTACGAGTTTTGTAACAAGTTAGACCTTACATTCATTAATTAACTTTGATTTTAGAAGATGATTCTGGCTAATGCAGAATTTATAATGAATCTTATGAAAATTAATATTAAATTATCATTCTCAATAGCTGAGTTTCCTTTTCTAAATTCATTTAACACGTTTGAATATGTATTCTGAGAAAAATTTAGTAACAATTTGTTTAGAAATTAAAATATCTGAAAGCTAAGGCATGAATAAGTGTAAAGAATAGCTCAACCACCTTTTTTAAAGCCTCTGCCCAATTATAAACAGATCCTATGTTTACAAAGTGATAGGTGATCTTATGCTAGAATTACTGTCTGTTGTTGGCAGGTTTTGTGCTCGACTTTCAATTGTGAACAATTCCTGGAATTATGTCGCAAGTGCAAACATTTCAATGAAAGAGACCCAAATGGACTTTATAATGTCAAATGATCTTTTGTGGAATACAGAATTTATAAATGGAAACGAGAAGAGCAAGGGAGCGGATTCAAGGACAGATCAGACAGGTACTCATTCACACACCTTTTAACCATTAACTTTATGAAGAATGAACAGCCAATGTCAGAATAATGTACCTAGTATTTACAGAGAGGAGAATGATAAGTGTTGTCCAGTATTAAAGGCCAGTACTTCAATAACGAAGCAAATTATTCTTAGTGAGGACAAGTAAGATAAATAACACAACCAAACATAAATATTTCATGGTATTTTTTTCTTACCAGAGCCATTTTTCCAGCCAGAAGAAGTTCTGTTTCATTGTGCAAGGCTTTCACATTATTTACCATTTCTACTACAAGGTTGCAATTCAGGCCCTGTAGAAAGATTGTATATATAAGAACTGGAAGCTACAAACCCAATCAGGCAATGTAAGACAGTCAAAATGTACTGCAAATTACAAAGTAGTACCTCTGTAGACTTGGATTTTGCATACACTTTGTCCATAGATTTGGAGCTAGCATTGACAGCATGAGCAAGTTCTTGTTCCATATCCTGGAATGCTTGGGCTATTTCTCGAATGCTGTAGGAAAAAGTAAGAGAATGACTATTGGGTTACCTGAAGGGTCGTTCTCTGTGCATTATGGAAGTGTCCAAGCATGGGGTTAACTGTCACACTGCCCAAGGACTTGATTGAAATTCTTGGCCATGCCGCCTGGCTTCCTATAGCTTTTCAGCTTTTTCAATGAAGGCATGGTCCCGTCGGAACTCAGGTTCACATGGATGCAAATCCTCCGACAAATAAGGAAACAGTCTAGTCTGGAAGTCTGTACCCCAGGATGGGGTTGGACACTCCCGCAGTGCACAGAGAACAACCCTTCAGGTAAGCCAATGATCATTCTCCTATGCACTGCTTGGAGGGTCCAAGCATGGGGCATACCCAAGCTAAATATCACTTGGCAGGTCGAACTCAATTGTCATTAGAAAGAATACTCTATAAGACCGGAATGATTAACTCCATTTGACGTGATCACCTCCCAACAGTCGGCAAACAGTTGTAGCCGGCCCCCTATGGGAGGGTCCGTCTGGTGGTCATTTGTTGCGACGGTAGGGCCTGTTAGCCGAACCACCTCAAAATAGCCAACTGTGGAAGGGTTGGTAATGACCCCTGTCATAAAATGGTTGTCTATTCTGTACCCAGTCCGATCCTTGGGGGTAGGGACGCTGGAAGGAGAAGGAAGCGACTTGTGAATCTGATGCTTGAAATAATTGTTTGTGAAAGGAAGGGGACTTACGGTCAGGTTTGCGGGAGACTGAAGGCATCACCTTTTTATTATCTTAATTCTCAATTAAAATTGGATCTAAAGATTTCCCAAATAGTTTGCCACCTTAAAGGGAGCGGAGGCCAGCTTCCACTTGGACCTCATGTCCGCATTCCAATGGCAAAAGCCAGAAGGGCCAGCAGGTGGTAACATTAGATGTCAAGGTCCTGGACGCAAATTTCACCACATTGAGGGACGCATCTGCGGTATACTAGGCTGCGGCCACTATCTTGTTAACATCTTGATGCAGCCTGGTGTCCCCTGGATGAAAACGAGTGAGAAGTTAGCAAAGCCAGGCAATGGAGGCCCTGCTAAAAAAGGAAGCCGAGGTGGAGGCCCCAATAGCCCACACCGCAGCCTGGTGGGTCTTGTGGCAGACTTTCTCGGCTTACTTATACTTCACCTTAAGGCCCTCCAACAGCTTGGGCGGGAGAACAGACATGGAGGTAAGAGCAGCTGTGGGAGCGTCTATTGCAAGGAGCTTGAGAAGATCCTCCAGGCTGCGGTCAATGGCATAAAGTCGCTTGTCATTGCCCCCTGGGGTAGTCCAGGTAGCCAGCTGCACCCACTGGCGCTGCACTACTAGGAGCCGAGGTGGCGCAGTGCTTAGGGTGCAGTACTGCAGGCCATTTCAGCTGACTGTTATCTGCAGTTCAGCAGTTCTAATCTCACCAGCTCAAGGTTGACTCAGCCTTCCATCCTTCTGAGGTGGGTGAAATGAGGACCCAGACTGTAGGGGCGATATGCTGACTCTGTAAACCGCTTACAGAGGGCTGAAAGCCCTATGAAGCGGTATATAAGTCTAACTGCTATTGCTATTGCTACTACATCCTTGAAAAGTTTAGGGGCTGGGACCAAGTCCTGGGCCTGAATGTTGTCATCAAACAGCCCCTCCACTGGGATCAGACAGATCGATGATCCCCTGGTAGCTGGTGGGGAAACCTCCTGATGAGTGATCACCTTAGACTTATGCAAAATAGATTTGAACAATGAGGGTTTAAACGACCCACAAAGGCAGGTTGTCTGGAACCAATCCTTCGTCTCCAGACAGGTCAGGTTCCACCAGGTCGTCTTCCTCCAAGACAGCGCTAGCCACTGAGGGAGGAGGCAAAGCACGCTCATGTGCTCTGGACCTGCTTCTATGCCCCTTGGCTGATCTATTGTCACGTTCTTTCATCCCCTGGGCGATGCCCTGAGAGATTGCTGTGGTGACTACCTCCCGAATCTCTGCTAATAAGGATGGGCTTTGGTCTTCCACCGGGTGGGTCCCTGCCATGGTGGCAGAAGAAGAAGATGGGATCCTATGGAGCACTGGAAGAGAAGGAGAAGGGGAATCCCTGTCCTCCATAACATCACAGCCAAAAAGATCTGCTCCCTCCCCAAGGTAAGGAGAATGGGGCCTGGAGTCCCCAAAGGATCTATCTGGGGACAAGCCTTGAAGATCTCCCCCACAGGAAGACAAAGGGGGTTCAGATGGATCAGGGTCCTAGCTCCCTGGGGACTCAGGTGTATCAGCTTGATGAACTTGAGCTACAGCCAGTCTGCCTTTGGGCCCTGCTAGGTTGATGATCTGGGGCCCGCTGGTGCCTGGAGGCCTCTCTATCTTGGCCTGCAGCCACCTGTCTGGTATAGAGGTGCTGTCTATTCTCCTTAAGGGCCTCCCTAGCAGCCTGCCTGCCTTCCTGTGCATGGCCTATCCTGCACTGAGGTTGGGTCTTCAGGCTCTGGAGCTTCCATGATGGCCTCCTCTTCCATTGCTGCCCGATTTGGCAGCCGAAAAGATAGCCTAAGATGTGGGGAGGGGGGAGGATGGCAGCCCCACTCACCACCACACCAAAGGGCAAGCGTGTGCCAGCCGGTCACAATGCTGCTTGAAGACGGCTGGAACAAGTGTGGTGAGTCACAGGTAGGTACACAGCACGTGGAGGGTGGCAGCAGCCAAGGCCTCCAAAAGCTGCTCTGATCCAAAGCCTCCTCTCTGATATGTTCGGCTGCTAAAAAACCTGGGAATTAGTCAAACAAAATGGCCACCGGAAGTTTGGCAAAATGGCCACACCCAGTAAGCCATGCGGCCCAACTGAGACCTTCTCAAAATGGCCGTGCTCAGGAGATATGCAGCAGGGCCTCAGGGCTTCCCAAACAGTCGAGCCCAACAGAAAACTTACTGCATGGTCTGGAACCTTGCCACTGGTTGCACTGAAGCTGGACGAGTTGCTGAAGCCTTGGACAAGCCCACTGGTGAAGAGAAACAGTCCCGGTGCGAGGCGCAGCCCCAGAGAAGGCAATAAAGCCGCTGGGGGCTGAAGGCTAACACCTCTAACCAGAGAGGTAAATACAACCTATCAATCAACTAAAACACTAGGAAAAAAAGGAAGTAAAAGTAAAACACTCTAAGGAGCCAAACACAATAGGAAAAGAGGGGAAAAAAACTCTCAAACTAAGGAGCTATAGTAAAATGTGCCCTGATGGGCTTTAGAATGAATTGAAAAACTGAAGCTAAGGGAAGTCAGGAGGCATGGCCAAGAATTTCAATCCAGTTCTTGGGCAGTGTGACAGAATTTAACCCCATGCTTGGACACTCCAAGAAGTGCACAGGAGAATAGGTGAAATGCAAAGAACAAACTTTCTAGGATGTCTTATTCTGGTGCTACCTTCTCTACTGGTGACAGGAAAGGGCCTTACCTGTGAATCAGAGCTCCAGCTGCTCTGCAAAACTGATTAATGAGAGTTGATTCTTCCTCAGATATAATCTCAGGATGCAGAGTGAAAGAGGGAGGTCTGGGCAGTTCACACTTTTGTTTGTCTTCCCAAGACTTTAGGGTATTTTCAAATGCCTAGGAGGAGAGGAAAGGGACAAGAGCCCATTTGCTTTTTAGAAGAAAATATATTTGTGTATGTGTGTGTACCAGGGGTGGGTTCCAGCTGCCACTACTGCTGGTTCACTCATGGACGTGCTGCGCGCCCACACACGCAATGCAACAAAATTTGCTCTGTGCATGCACAGAAGGCAAAAACAAGATGGCGCTGCCGAGAGAACCGGTTTGGGGGCGTGGCAGGCCTGGGTCACTGCCAGTGACCTAGGCTGCCAAGTTACTACCGGTTCAGCCGAATCGGCCCAAACCAGTAGGGACCCACCTCTGGTGTGTAGAGTATATGTATAGTTTTTTCCTTATAGAATAATCCATTTATATAATAAAAATTACATCCAAACCTTTGGGCATGGGCATGTTTGGAGATTGAGATGGAGTTAGTTTTACTTTGCTGAAAAAATAACAGAGTGATAGGACATATGAATGAGTAACAAATTATTATTATATGAGCTTCTGTGTGTGGGGGGGGGAGCCCACTTCATCAAATACATGTTACAGAAATATGTGTTTTAGAAAATACAAATAGTGGTGGCAATCAACTTAACAGGGGTTATCTACTATTGATGTTATAAATATTTTGCCACTGGATAAGGAAATTCACAAAGTGGGATATCTAACCCATATTCTTATTAGGTGGATTCTCTTACCCTGTCTCTGGTTAATGTTTGTGCCCTGTTTTTATGAACAATCCAAATATATCCTGGGGGCTGAATCCAAGCCTCTCCATCAACTTGCACAGGGACTCCCTCATCTCCGAGGATTGCAATCTTCACAGTTCGGCACTAAAAAAAAAATCTAGTTTTAATTACATCCTAAAATTGTAAAAGCAACTTACAAAACGATGTCTGCTTTATGCTACCCAAAATATATTTTATATGTCCAATATAAATAAAAGATTTCCCCAAAAATGGTATTACTGCTCATACTAACTGTAGGGATTTCTAAGATCTAACTAAAATAGAACATTATTTAGAAACCAACCTACCGTATATACTCGAGTATAAGCCGACCCGAATATAAGCCGAGGCACCTAATTTTACCCCAAAAAGCTGGAAAAGTTATTGACTCGAGTATAAGCCTAGGGTGGGAAATGCAGCAGCTACGGTAAATTTCAAAAATAAAAAATCAGTGTTATTTGAAACTCAAAGTTATGTTTATTCAAGGGACCCGCTTAATTAAAGTGTTCTATAATATCAGTATGACTTATAATACTGCAAGTCTGCAATATTAAAATACTTGTATAGGGGATCCCCGGGATCCCCCGAAGAGATCAAATCACAACCAGTATGCCACCTTCTTGGTATATTGTTTTTATTTTCACTGAGTTTTTTAAAATGAGCATTATTTCATCCTTTTTTTCTTTATGTTTGATTGGTATCTGCAATTTGTGTTAATTCTGTTCATACATATAATATAAATGAAAAACCCAGCTCTCTTAAAAAATATTTTAAGTTCTTTCTGGTGCTCCCTTTTAGAATTGGCCAACTAATATTTCTGTTCACCCAACTAATGTCAGGCAGAGTTAACTGAAAAAGTAATTTTTCATGAAAGGACATTTTCCTAGGATTTTAATTGTTCTTACTGTCAGATTGCTCGTTATTTCCAGCTTGAGTCTCCTTCTGACAAGTTTCCATTGCTTCTTGTCCTGTCCTCAGGTGCTATTGCTGCCGCCGCCTCCTCCTCCTCCAACAGCACCAGCACATTTGCTGCCCAGCGCTGCGGCTGAGGTGAAGCCGCCAAAGCTCCCTCTGGCGCCCCCGCAGCGTTGGGCGGATATCCGGCAGTGCTGTTGGAGGAGGAGGAGGCGAACCAGCCTGCCATCGCCGGCCACCGCTAGCCCCGCCGCTCTTCCCACCCCCTTCCAAGCCCCACAGTCCAGCGGATGGAGCAGCGAAGCCCCGGGGCTTCGCTACTGCTCCCCGCATTTTCTGCACGGGGATCCCTTGGAGAGGGGATTCCAGCCTGCCATCGCCAGCCACCGCTAGCCCTGCCGCTCTTCCCACCCCCTTCCAAGCCCCACAGTCCTGTGGGGCTTGGAAGGGGGTGGGAAGAGCGGCAGGGCTAGCGGTGGCTGGCGATGGCAGGCTGGAATCCCCTCTCCAAGGGATCCCCGTGCAGAAAATGCGGGGAGCAGTAGCGAAGCCCCGGGACTTCGCTGCTCCATCCGCTGGACTGTGGGGCTTGGAAGGGGGTGGGAAGAGCAGCGGGGCTAGCGGTGGCTGGCGATGGCAGGCTGGAATCCCCTCTCCAAGGGATCCCCGTGCAGAAAATGCGGGGAGCAGTAGCGAAGCCCCGGGGCTTCGCTGCTCCATCCGCTGGACTGTGGGGCTTGGAAGGGGGTGGGAAGAGCGGCGGGGCTAGCGGTGGCTGGCGATGGCAGGCTGGAATCCCCTCTCCAAGGGATCCCCGTGCAGAAAATGCGGGGAGCAGTAGCGAAGCCCCGGGGCTTCGCTGCTCCATCCGCTGGACTGTGGGGCTTGGAAGGGGGTGGGAAGAGCAGCAGGGCTAGCGGTGGCTGGCGATGGCAGGCTGGAATCCCCTCTCCAAGGGATCCCCGTGCAGAAAATGCGGGGAGCAGTAGCGAAGCCCCGGGGCTTCGCTGCTCCATCCGCTGGACTGTGGGGCTTGGAAGGGGGTGGGAAGAGCAGCAGGGCTAGCGGTGGCTGGTGATGGCAGGCTGGTTCGCCTCCTCCTCCTCCAACAGGCAACAGCACTGCCGGATCCAGTTGTAGACTCGAGTATAAGCCGAGGCGGCTTTTTTCAGCCCAAAAAGTGGGCTGAAAAACTCGGCTTATACTCGAGTATATACGGTATATGGAACTTCGTTGATTACTGTCTTTACTAATCTTTGAACCTTTAACATAGAACTGTCAGGTTTAACTTTTATATAATACTTAATTTTCTATAGTCCTCTCAAAGGAAATCATCTTATAGATAAAAATAAACTTAGTAAACACCTGGGCTATCCGATGATGCTGAAGATTAATTACACGAGAGACAGCCATCTGCATACTTCCAAATACTGCAACCACTTCTAGGATCTTATCATCAAAAGAAGGAGCTGTAAATGTCTACAGTAGCAAAGAGAATTAAACAAATTAGAGTTGCTTCAATGGATTCTTTTTGCTCTCAATCATGACAAACGAGGAAGCAATATATAGACATGTTGTACTTTAAAAGGCATATGTGTATTGTAATTCTACAGAAAATGGAACAAAATAATACATTCTTCATTCTTAAAGTAAAAAAAAAGACAAATGCAAAAGAAGCAGATTTTACTTTTCATGTCACCACTGGTGACTTCATGTTACTGCTAGTCAAAAAAAAATTAAAACCATAGAAACAACAAGAATATTCTTATGAGTTCATGAAATTATGAAAAGATGAAAACGAATGCTTTGTTTCAGTATTCAGTATCAAAAAAGGTCAAAAAAGATGGAAAGGTGAGAAATACTCACATCATCTTCTTTAGTTCCTCCCCAGAAGTTTGTGCCTCCTGCATAGCTGGGGATGTTGAGGACAGCAATTCCTTGAAGACTGGGCAAAGGGATTGGACGCCCATCACACTATACAATATAAAGCCAATTTTATGTAAAGTTTTAACCAGTTTCATAGTCTTGATTAGTAAAACATCTTTAAAATGCTAGAGAACGAAGGCAACTGATCAGAATTAATTTGGGAACTTTCTACATGGTATCACTGCTGATGCAAGGAAATATTTATAATTAGAATTTTTAAAGAAATATCATAATATTTCTCACCAATGAGCTAGTCCCCGTGTAGACATTAGCATTTGGTTAGAAAAGAACCTGAAATCTTTCTACCAAAATAAAATAATGAAGGGGAATTCATTGCAATCTTTCTTAAAAATTCTAAAGTCATTTCTAAATAACTTCTATTATGAATATATGAAAATGAATTAAAGATCCAATACATTTTAAATATTGTGAACGGGTCCATAAATTTTAATGTGATTTTATTTAACATAATTTTGCATTAAAATATATAAATGATTTCTAATGCTCATCAAATTCAGCAATTCGGTATTTGTATCAGTAAGTATCAGTGAAATACAGCAAAAAATTAGGCGGTGCAGAACATTCAAAGAGCACTTCATAAAGTGTCAAAATGCATTTCCTCAAAGCACTGAGACAGCTGAGTCCTCCAGTAGTTTCAGGCTGACTGTTTTAGGTTCCTTCTCAGATTGTTTAAACTTATCTGCTCATGTACAGCTATTCTGTTTAACCAGCGGTCTCAGTGGAAGTGTTGTCCATGCAGCCTGGGAAGGCCTCTAAAACAGGTATGCTGAGCTTTGTAGAGAACATGGCTGTTTCAGGAAAGGTACTCCATTCACATAGGTATGTTTTACAAAACCCTAATAGCTAACAGAAAACTATTTGCAATTTTAAGGCACTCAAGTATGTTTAAAAGATATCTTATAACATGAAAATCACAAACCATAGCGTACAATCAAAAAGTTCATCTGTTCACTTCAAATAATTTTTCAAAAGGCTATTTTAAATACATTACCTCTAACAAAACCTTCTGTTCTAAGTTTTTGTAAGTTCTGTGTAGCAGTTCCTTTGTCCCAAGAACTCCGTACCACATCATATTTTTTGTACGACTTCTAATAAAGGGAAATAGAAGTAAAATTAAATATATGAAAATTATCACTAAAAATGTCACAATTACTTATAAAACAAGAAGTATTAAAGGAAGTATAGATGTATATTTGCAGTTAATAGGGAAAAGGTTTAAAACAATATAAAATAGATTGTACTACCTGCATTTCTCTGGATGTTCATCACGCTTGTTGTTGAAATCCAAAGAAATTTTTGCATCCAAGCCAATTCCAAAATAATTATTCATGACACATTTCTCTATGTAGCAATCACTGCAAGATGAATGATATCATAAACAAATTGTTTTCATGTGATGGAATAGTGTAGCATCCTTTCTATTTTCTATCCATATTGCAACACTGTATTTATTTATTTATTTACTTAATTACTTAACTTATATTCCACCAAACTCACTGTTACAGTAACTCTGGGTGGAAACACACACACACACACACACACACACACGAATATGATTTCCATTGAATAAAGAAACAACAGAACTAAAAACAAAGTAGAAGCTGAATGAATAATAATATATGAATTTGTTCATGTATCAGAAACATGGCTGGCCATGAATTGAACGATAAAGAAAAATATTGTGAACAATGGTGGTGTAGATTACATCCTCTAGCTTAATTCTGGCTTCTAATTTCTTTTGCTTACTCCTTCCTATTCTTTTTCTGAACTCAATGTGCTCAACCTGAATGTTGTAATGGCTACCTACCTACCTACCTACCTACCTACCTACCTACCTACCTACCTACCTACCTACCTACCTACCTACCTACCTACCTACCTACCTATAAATCTATCTATGTATCTATCTATCAGTGACGTGCGGTGAGGATTACGTTTGGTGAGGTAAGAGCCTGGCAGTGGCAAGAACGTCCCCGCCACTGCCGCGCTCCCCCACCTTGCCCCCCGCCTCCTCCTCTTTTCTTCAACTCCTGCCAACCTCCCTGCTTCCCCGCGTCTCCATTTGCATATGAATCGCGCCCGCACGAAGCGAGCCCACTGCTGACAAAGCCATAAAGAAGCCGGAAAACAGCCGCCTCCATTCAGGGCTCAGCCAGTTGCAGGAAAGCCCCCGCCCCATGCCCTCTCCTCATGAAACCCGCTCAGGGCGCCCTCGGTGCCAACCAAGAGCCAACCCAATTAATTCCCCTTCGCCTCCATAGCCCATTAAAGCCTCAGTCGGTTGGCATTTCCCCCTGGCACGTTGCTCTCTACTTGGCAATGCCATCCTTTATTTAAAAAAAAAAATAAGTAAAAAGGGGGAAACCGGTTGGAAGTGGGAGGTTTTTTTGGGGTTGGGAGGCGGAGAAGGGCACCTCGAAAAGAAAAGCAGAGGTTGAATCATGCCGTGACTGGCGGGGGCCTGATTCTTCGTTAGCGGCCGTTCATGAAACGGCTTGGGGGGAGGGAACACCCGTAGCAGACGGGGATGGAGGTGGCGGGTCGAGGCAGGGGAGTGCAGCAGTGGCGGGGACATCCCCGTCTCTGTGTCCGCCAGGTGTCTCACGTTTATACCCGCCATAAATGCGAGATGCCCAGCGGACACAGTGGCGGGGGTGCTGCTTCTCGCCGCTGCCGCGCTCTGCCGCCTCGCTCCCACCTCCTCCGTCCCCCCTGTGTCCGCCAGGCGTCTTGCGTTTATGGCGGACATAAACATGAGATGCCTGTGGGACACAGCGGCGGGGACGGCGAGGTGGCAGCCGGTGAAGAAAGGGAAGAGAAAGGGAAGAAAGGGAAGAAAGGGAAGAGGGGAGCAGGAAGGGACTCCCGGTGGGGGGGAGAGGGCTGCCCCTCTCTTCTCAAACAAGGCTGCCGTCCCTGCCTCCGCCCCTTCCCTCTCTTCTCAAACAAACTCTCTCTCAAATTGAGAGAGTTTGTTTGAGTGAAGTGAAGAAAGAAACACACACACACACACACAAATTACCCACAATAAAACATTACTTACAAATTACAATAACTTTGAATTCCTCCCCCCTGCCCCCTCCCTCTGACCCACATACCTTCCAGCTGCGTCAAAAATGCAAGATTTGGTCTAGCCAGGGCCAGGCAGGCTAGGATAGTTGCTGCTAGAGTCACCACGTGGATGACTCTGCTTAAATGTTTTAAAAAAGCCTCTAAGCCCTCTGCAGCAGGAGGTGAGAGAATCACGTGCCTCATTTGCATAAGAAATTTTTCGCTTTTTAACCTTTGCTTAACTCTTAAAAGGCGAAAAATTCCTTATGCAAAGGAGGCCCATAGTTCTCTAGCCTCCCCCTACAGTTAACACTAAGCAGACTCAAAGTCACTGTGACTTGGAGTCTGGCAGCAACTACCTTGGCCTTTTTAATTATTTTAAAAAATTCTTTCCTATTCTTCCTGAGACTGGTGAGGCCCCACCTCCCCTGCCTCCAGTGACTGCACGTCCCTGCTATCTATGTATCTATTTATGTATCCATCCATCCATCCATCCATCCATCCATCCATCCATCCACATAATTTAAAGATATTTTCAGTCTTCTTTGTACTCCAGCTAGTAACAAATATTAAATATATAACATCCTTATTTTAACTTATGTAGTGAGTAATGGGAAGATCTATTTCCTTTATTCCTATCTTAAACACTCACAGATTTTCTGGTTCAGGGTTAAATGGATCTGCGTTGATCAACAACCGGCTGATGACAGAACCTCCTGGTAGAGAGCCAGATGTCCCAGCACGGATATCTGCCAATAGAATGCAGAAGTTACAGGAAATACTATACAAGTTAAGAAGAACAAAGCAGATTTACAAATTAAGTTTACCTGCAAAATCAACAAGATATTACTTCTAAGTATGAAACATCATCTCATGTTTCTATGATTGTTGAAAGGTAATGAAGAAACAGAACTTGATTTTTTAATTTAAAAAACTACATTTAGTGCTAGTCCAGGGGTGGGTTCCTGCCAGTTCTAACCTCTTCTATAGAAGAGGTTCCACAAATCTACAGTGCCGTTTAGAACCGGTTCCAGCTCCCTCTCCCCACCCATCCGCACATAATCAAGATGAAGAGTGAGAAGAGGAATTCTGGGAGTTGACGTCCACAAGTCTTAAAGCTTTCAAGTTTGAACACCTCTGGGTTTTTTTTCTTCTAAAGGGTTAGGGGTGCAAGGATCTTATAACTTGACAGATTTAAGACTTGCATGCTTCAAATGCCAGTTTCTGAGCCAACATTTTGGTTGCTAAGAAAGAACCTTGTTAAGTGAGTTTCACCACATTTTACAAGTTGGCCATGCCCACCTAGTCACATGGCTGGCAAGCCACTCCCACCAGGTCACATGACTGGCAGGCCACTCCCACAAAGCAGGCCACACCTACAGAAGAGGTTCTAAAAAAAATTGAAACCCACCACTGTGCTAGTCCTATACAAAAAGAGATTCAAGGACATTTTCAGTACACAAAAATTGATTCCAACACTTTTTCCTGTGTTTTCCCGTATCATCCAATGGAAAGCTGTGAATGATTTCCACATATCTTTGAAAGCAAAGTTTGTTTCATCATTTTAAAAGTCTTAATTTAAAACATAGCACAATATACAGGTATTAATTGTACCTGTATTTAACAAGGATGATTTTTTAACGTATGCAAAACAACTGTAACGACTAATACATTTTCTGGACCTAAAGTGATTAAAGTTACTTGATTTATGTGCTCACCACTGACTGTGAAACATATAATCATGCAATCCTATTTTGATTAAATGGAAAGAGGGTTATTGAACTCACAGGGGTAGATGATCTTTGCATTCAACATTGGCAAGCTGTCCCGGGTTCCTGCTTGTGGAGGGAGAGAGGCAGAGCTTCCTACTGATATACTTCCTTTATTTATTAGTCTTTCACAAGGAGACTTGATAACTGAAAAATATAAAAAAGACTTTAGAAACTACAGCATACTATCTATCTTTGCTGCAATGCTGTCCATGCTCCTTGAGAGACATCTAGTTCACTATGAATCCTCACCAGATATTGTTTTCTTTTTGAGTAAACAGCAAAAGGATAATTAGGAGTTTGATTTCACAAATTTACAAACAAATCCAATAAGACTTCAAATAAAAGAGTTTGAAATAAAATTTTGAAATCAATAAGAATCCTTCCTATGCTGTCATTTTAAATTCTTTTAAAAAGACCTGCAAAAGTAATAGCACTTAGACTTATATACCGCTTCACAGTGTTTTACAGCTCTCTCTAAGCAGTTTAGAGTCAGCATGTTGCCCCCAACAATCTGGGTCCTCATTTTACCGACCTTGGAAGAATGGAAGGCTGAGTCAACTTTGAGCTGGTGAGAATCGAACGGCAATCAGCAAAATTAGCCTGCAATACTGCATTGTAACCACTGCACTAGCAGGGTTCTTAAGATAGTAATATGAAGGTTGAACATTAGAGCTAACCCAAAAGAATTAAAGATTGCAACTGAAGGAGAAGTATACTTAAATTTGACTTAACAGAACAGAGCAAAATGCTTTAACATTGGATACACTGAAGTACAGGTACCACTTGACTTACGACCATTCATTTAACAACAGTCTGAAATTATGAGGGCCATAGAATGCGGGTTTCATGTCCTGTAAAGTACCTTTGACCATTGAAAAATGTTGCAGCACTACCATCCCAGCAGTCAGTTTTACGATCTGACAGCTTGGCAACCTGTTCGCATTTATGGTTAGTTGTCAAGTGCCCTGTGATCATGTGATTGCCACTTGCATTATTCTCTGATAGCTTCCCCAGAAAGCTAATTAGGAAGTCAACAGGGAAGGTTGCAAGCTGCTGCTACCTACCGTAGAATTGTGAGTCTCTCCTAGCAGGCACATCTTTGAGAGAGAAAAGGACTACCTGCTGGGACGGAATTTTAGCTATGTATAGAGCTGAAATCACACTTCCAGCTTTAGGCAGCCCTTTAAGAGTAAAAGGGTTCTTTACTATCTGAGGGAAGGAGAACTCCTCTGGCAGAAACAGAGATCCTGAAGATCTAAGCTCTATTCCTTTAGAAGTTTCCTTTTTTTGTAGCTCTTTTGTTCTATTAAAACAAAATCTATTAGAGTATAATCATTCAGTTGACCATCCAACAGAGATCATATAGCACTTGATAATTTTTTTTTTAAATGAAATTTGACAAGTAGGTTCTGGAAATAGGCTTATAAGGAAACGGGAGATAAATAACCTGGTGTACAGAAGAGGTTTACCTTTCCGATGGCTTCTCCCTTTTGGAAATCCATAGTTGCCAATGTGTGAAGACTGTAAATTGATTTTGTTCTCATTCCTTAGATCCTTTCCTTCTTCAGGGGTGGAAAAGCCCAGAAGAAAGCTTGTTTGTTCTTGGGTTTGAGCATTCTGTTCATCAACAGCTACAAAGTAAAACAGAAACAGAGTCAGGTATCTTTGCTCATGCTATCCTGGGGGAACTAGCCAAGCAAAATATTTTCTTCAAGGTAGTAACTCAAGTGTGCTTTATCGGATGGAAGAATGCTCGAATCACTTGCTTTTATCATTTGCTTTTAACAATACTCCATAAAAGAAAGATCAGGTTGCTTATTATTTTTTGGTAAATATGCAGGGCACTGTAAAGTTGTTTTTGTGAAAGTTATAGTATGGTGGACTGGGACATATTATTAGCAGCAACAACTATAGGTAAGGATGAAATATTTCAATCCCATTCTATACAAACTATCTACATCATTTGGGAAGATAGTTCCCTCAAGAAAGGGACGAGATAATAGAACATAGCAGTGCCCCAGAAGTAGCCTTTTAGTGATGAAAGAAAAATATATAATATTTTATATTTTATAAAAATATAGGAGTGTTTGCTTTCAAGAATAAATAAATATATCTTCCAGAGATTGAAGGTATTATTTCAATCTGGAATATAACTCCCTGTACTGTACATGGATAATATGAGGTCCCAGTGCTGAAAGTTGTTCTAAACAATCATGTGAGAGAACATCCAGCCACAAGAGGACACTTAAGAGCAATTTACAAAATCATTTTGAAAATGCAAACAATTTTGAAAGTGCAAACAAATGAGGGAAACCTCTGGCATACCTAACAGAAAGGAGGAAGGAAAGTGATTAAAAAATGAACACTGGAAATGGGCTTCTGTACATACATAGTACAAATACAGAATAGCAGCAATAGCAATAGACTTATATACCGCTTCATAGGCCTTTCAGGCCTCTCTAAGCGGTTTACAGAGAGTCAGCATATTGCCCCCAACAATCTGGGTCCTCATTTTACCCACCTCGGAAGGATGGAAGGCTGAGTCAACCCTGAGCCGGTGAGATTTGAACTGCTGACCTGCTGATCTAGCAGTAGCCTGCAGTGCTGCATTTAACCACTGCGCCACCTTGGCTCTTTAAGTATCTGGACTGAAATAGCATATCTGAAAGAGCTTTTTAACTAGAGCATCATAAATTGAAGCACCCTTTTGAAACTCTACACAGCACTACACAGTCCAGAGCTTCCGCACAGCCCTTAAGATCTGGCTATCCCGTCAGGCCTGGGGATAAGATCTTCATACACCCCACCCGAATGTTGAATGAATGTTGTGTTTTATTGCTATTTTTATTTGTACTCACATATTATTTTACGTTCTGTCTTGCACCCCCTTCCCATGAGTTGTAAGCCGCCCTGAGTCCCCTCGGGGAAAAGGGCGGCCTGTAAGTGACAATAAAATACTAAAATACTAAATACTACACTTCTGGAAACCAAATGAAAGATATTTTAGGGGGAAAAGCTTCTTTTTCTAAAACCTTTTTTATAGAAAAAACACCATGTAAAACTGGATTACAATAGTAATAAATGCATGATTATACTATTTATTATTTATTTGGAATTAAAAATTAATAAATCACCAGGTGCAAATGTCACATTATCAAGAATTTCAATATTAGTAATTATTTATATATAGCATTTGATTCTACGGGAAAGTATTATTATAGACCTTAAAAGGTCTATAAAAAGACCTTTTATAGACCTTAAAAGGTCTTAAAAGGTCTATTAAAAAAAATAGTTGCAAAAAGTGCAACTATTTACTATTGCTTCCACTCACATAATTTTAATGTTATTGTTATCTCTTATTAGTTATTGATCTTATTGCTATTATGTTTTATTTTAAAAAAATATTATTTATGTATTGAATCATTATATTGTAAAGTACCATAACAATGCCTGCTTCATAATAAGCGACCCGATATTGTAATACAAAAAGCAATGATTTATTAACAGCTTCATTAGGCATTCTTAATTAGGCATTTCTTATTCGCAGCCAACTTTTTTGCTTTCTTTATCTACTTTTGAACTTTGCCCATGTTTCTGTCTTCTCTTCAGTCTGTCATAAATCTCGTTATCCAATAGCTTTATTCATCTCAACCCAGCTATTGTAATCTGAGATCCCGCTCTGCTGATGCTCTGCATGGAATGTCAACACAGAGAGTTGACATATATATTGGAATCTGACTTGGAAAATCCTTAAAAAGCTGGTATAAATAAATAAATAAAATATAACCATGGTGAATCTTCTGACAAAAAAGCATTAATTAAAACCAGTGCCATTATTCTCAGCAAATTACAAACATTTTGTAAATTATTGTCTGCAGACACTGGAGGGCACTTACTTGACAAATGTGAAACAATACCTATTGAAAGCAAATTAGCATGGCTTTTATAAAGGGAATTCTTGCCTTGTTAGAACTTCTGTTAGAACTTCAAGAATTGGTAAATATGAAGATATGAAGCTTTGGTCTACATAGGACAATGTGACATTAGAGGGATAGTTAATTAGTTGCTTTAGAAAAATAAAATTTTTAGAACACAGCACTTGTATTTTAAGAATACAGCTCTTAAATCCCAAGTCTATAGAAAGACAATAGAGGTAGTTATTTCAGGCAGTAGCTGAATTACCTTTTTCTGCATGCTCAATAATTTGACGAATGGCTTTTTTTAGACTGTTGGCTCTCAACATTAGCTGTTCACGTGGTCTAAATATCTGAGTACGAGCAATACAGGAAGACCCTGCTGACAGTTCAGTAGAAGTATCACAAGCAATGCCAGAACCATCACCATCTTCTGTTTCTTCTGCAATGGTGGGAGGTGGGTTTGGCAAAGATGATGAAGCTTGAGATTCTTCATTCAGTGTCTTCAAAAGTGAGTCCAGCTTCTCTTTCAAAACAGAGCACTACAAGAAGAAAGAAAAATGTGTACAGTGATTGTATAGCATAGGTCTATGTGTGTATGAGAGAAAGAAAATGATCCCCCCCCCTGCCCCCAAAATACCTTTCTGGCCATCACTTCTGACTCCTCCGAACTTTCTGGTGCTCTTTCATATGCTTTCCCTACTCGAGCTACAAAATCTTTCACAGTCTCACAGAGCACCCTAAAGAAGGCAGAAGAAATATACAGTAATAATCAATTCTCATTCACAACATCTAGCTTCTATCAGATAAGCTTTCTTCTTAATACTTACTTGGCTGATGAGATGACTACTGAGTGTTGGTCAGATGTCAAAATTTTAGATAAATGAGCAGCCACAGAGTCTTCATAGAAAAGTATCTGTTGTACCTTGTGAAAGTAAACAGAGAAAATTGTATTATTTCTGCCAATAATGCGAAGCACAAAATTAGAATTTGTACATGCTCAATAAAAATGCAGTCATGATTTCAATTTATTCTATGGGGAACATTATACAAGATTGTACAATGTGATAGAAAAGCATCTTTTCTGATGGGGGCAGGTTACAGATATTTTTTTAAAAAACTAAAATAAAAGTTACAGCATATTCAGACCAGTGAAATGACTGTAGTAAAACAAGAATGGGGAACATGTAAACCTTTAGATCAGGGGTGTAAAACTTGTGTCATATTGTCATCACGTGACGTATCATGACTTTCCCCCCCTTTGCTAAAACAGGAATGAGCGTGGTCGGTGTGTGATGCATTTGGCCTGCAGGCTTTGAGTTTGATACTCCTACTTTATATCTAACTTTACCTTCTCCTATTTTAAACTTCAAATCTGTTCAATTGTTTTGTTTGAACTTCTGTGAATACCTTTCATCTACATAAAGCACCATATCACTCTTTAGTGCTCTAAAGATTATATATTTTAAAGTTCGTATGAATTTTTGCTTTATTTTATTACCTCAGTTTCCAGTTTAATTTTTTCCCCTTACAATTTCTCCTTGTTTAATAATTACCTACCTCGGAACTTTCACTGAAATCTTCAAGAACTGTAGTAGCTGATGTTTGACGCGGGAGTTTTGTTTCGTATACCATAATGCTCCATCTAGTAAAAAATATTTATTACACATATTACTACAAATCAGATTCTGTTTACTATTAAAATGCATAGCAGATACAACTGATTTTGATCTTTTAAAATGATCAAAAATGTGTGAATTCAGGATCAGTAAGCATGAATATTCACAGGCCCACATATGTATACTTACATATAGATAACATCAGAGTGGGTTGCTCCCAGTTTGGCCCAAATTGGGCAAACCGGTAGTAGTGGCGGCAGTAGGCTCCGCACGGGAGCGTGCCCGAACCGGTAGTAAAAAATTTGGCAACCCACCACTGGATAACATACATAAATACACATGCATTATATTCATGCAGAGTAAGCACTGAAGTTCATTTTCCCTACATCCAGTAAAATGGCCTTAAATTACTAGCAAAAGATCACAATAATATTTACTCAAAGCAATTCCTAATCTTAAGAAATTCTAAATACACATAGTACATAATTACATAAGTATTGACTGCTACAGAAATCATAAAATTTTAAATACCATACTAAAAACAGAGTTAATGCTTTTTAGTTTAACATTTAATGCATAACTATTAAGTAGGATGTAACTAATATTGTTACAGAGCAAGGCACATATCCTCATAAAATTTTCAGACTTTACTATTCTGAATATTACCATTTATAATACCCAAGTAAATCAGATAATGCACATTAAAATTATAAATCAAACAAATTAGATTAATACTCTCTTTAAAAATACCCCTTCCAGTATTAAACTTGAACACATTCTGCCAATTTACAAAAGGCAGACATATACTTTTTTAGCTTGGAATATAAAAGCTTTTACTTAAACAGCATTTTCAGGACTGCAGAATGGCACACTATAGTGACACAACTGATCCTCCTACATAACCAAGCTTTGTTAACACACTTGTAAAATTTAAGACATCTAAACATAATGCACAAATGCCAACCATGCTGAAAGTCAGATTCCATCAGGTAATAAAGAACGATATTCAAGCTTGCATATAAAAATATGTATCTCTAGGCCTTTTATATCAACTTATGTAAAAGGATGTTTCGAAGACCTAGGTCTTCTAAAGTGACTGATCTTTTTGGGTGTTAAGTTCAGATAGTGAATGGCAATATATGTCATTTACCTATCAAGCATTTTGGTACTAGCCCTTTCCAGCTTTTCCAATATTTGAGGAAGTTGAGTATCATCATCACAAGCAGATCCCCAGCCTAGCACACGTGCAAGGTCGTTGCCAGTACCTAAAGGCAAGACACCCAACTGACACTGCATATAGGAAGGAAAAAGAAAAACAAAGCATAACCAAAAGAGCTTTATTGAAAACAGTCACAAAAGAGAAACACTGAAGAAACACTTTCTAATTTTATTAAGGCATAAAGATGCATGAAATAAAATTACCTGATAAAAAGATTAATATGTCATTCATACTATATCCACATTTTTGCATATTCTCCCTTTTATTCTCTGCCAACTGGAGTTTCCTCAGTGAATATCTAATTTGTGTGCTCCCTTTACACATAAAGTATTTATTAAAATATTTTTTCTGCATCATTCTTTTAACAGATTTGTTCAAAAGGCCCTATTTGAAGTCTTTTTCATTATCTCTTCAATCCTCACTGTAATTATGGGGTTGCATGAATGCATTATTATATAACTTTCATTTTAAAACTTTTCTAAGTATCTAAAGTTTTTGTTTTCCTTCTTTATAGGGCTGGCAACAACCAGAACAAAGCTGCTATTTCTTAATACTGAATGAGTGGATGATTAACTAATTTTAATTACAGATGTTATTAACGATGCATTTAACCTCTGGCCAAAGTTTAACATTTTAGTTTCATTGCTATGATGCTGTTGTTATTTTGATACAATAAATAATTGCACTTAATTGGCAGTATCTTTTAAGAAAATAGCTATTTAAGGCTAATAAAATAGCAGCCTAGGAATCCTTTTAAATATGTCAGGACAGAATTCTATTTGCCAGGCTATTTATGCACTATTAATTAATAACAAGGGGCTTCCCAATTTTATCATGAAAGTGTGAAAACCCCATGTTTGCCATATAAACTTTCAACACTTCATTGTTTTTCTTAACATTTTGGCATAAATGTTTGTCCTTTGGGGGGATTTATCCTTTTTCACATAGAGATAAACACTCTTGGATTAGAAAGTCACCTGTTTATGGAGACTGAGGCTATCAATTTCAGAGAGAACCCATCCAACGCTTCCATCCCCACCACACACCAGAATTCGGAAAGTGTCAAATTTCTGAAATAAACGTAAACTGAACAGGGAAAAAAATACCATTAAAGACATTATTCAAATTTTAGAATGCTATTAATTAAAATCATTTTTTTGCATTTTCTGCATTTTCAGGAATAATGAAAACATTTATTGAATTTTTAATTAATCTGAATAGGTGCTGAATTACAGGGTCATATAATGAACACAAAGTACTGTTCTTTATTAAGTGGCTATGTCTAAAAAAAACCAGTTTTGTGCATTTCAACAAACAAATGATGTTATGGAGCCTTGTAAAGGACAAGTTATTATTTTTATGTAGATGTGAATGGAACACATTGGACAACTGCTCAATGAATGAGCACTTCCTTTGCATGCAGAAGATGTTAAATTAAAGGCCTTCAGTGGCAAATGTTATGGTACTAGGCTAGATAAATAATTTGAAATTATCTAAAATATCTTCATACATATGAAATCATTCTTATTCAAAAAATAATTAAATGTCAATTAAAACAATTAAATATAAGAAAATGACAACAGTTCTGAGAAGATTGTGTTAATGTTTAACATTGTCCATACCTATTGATAAAATATACTCACAGAAATAACCTAAATAATAATGGCAGTGCAATATTTCTTATGGACAAATGTTTATATAAAAGTAAGCTCAATATCAATATGCGCAAAACAAAAAGTCTTGTTTTGAGTCTAAAACAAACAAGTTGCATTTCAAAAGTTCAGTCAAACCATTTTAGGAAGATTGTGATTTGATAGAAGTACCAGGTTTCAGCCAATAAAAAACCTGGAAGGTTGCTGTAACAGAATAGGGCAATGCTGTTGCTGTTGCACCCTCTCTTCTCTTCCACTGTCTCTTCCCAATCCTCATTATTCACTCTTAGCCAGCACCCATTTATTTGCTTGTTCTTACCTACAAATTCAACCCCTCAATTTCCCAGCAATTGCTGTTTCCTATCTCTTTTGAAAGATGTGCCATAATCCAATAGTCCTAATATTTTTTCTGTTCCTCCACTGCTGAAAAACTGTGGTCTGTAACACAACTCCATCTCCAGATCAAACATATGCACTTTAGCTGTATGCCCACACCAAAACCAATGTTTCAAATTGGTTATTCTGAGCACAAGATAAGAATGGTTAATTTTCAAAACTAGAATACAATTTGCCTACCCAAGATGAGGTCCTCCATTCATAAGATCAAAGACTTGCGCAGGATTTAACAGTTGTTTGAATCTTCGTAGGAACTTTACACCCTGGTTGTCTCCACTTTTTGAGTTGACAAAGACCAACAAAGGGCTTGTACAAGAAGGGGGACAAGTGGCTTTCCAAAAACCTGGAGGAAAAAAACAATGGTTGAGGAAGATTAATCATTAAACTATTTACAGAAGATTTATTCTAACTCTTGTTTTACCATTATGGCCTAACCTAAAAGATAAGACAAACTGATTTTTAAAAATTATTTTACAAATAATTAGTTTGAAACTGAAGTATATAAAATACAGATCTGATTTGCAATAAAATGCTGTAGTACAAATCTTTTTTAAGGGTCCAGATAGCCAGAATATTCTATTTCTTCCTTCCCATCACCGGGTATTCCAGTTCTTTTATCTAACTGTAACTCAGTGTGCCATAAGCAATAAATATGTTCAGTCATCAGAGAATACTTCTTAATTCCTGCTCTTGTGACAATACTGACACATAATAGCAACTGCAATGACTTACCATCAGAATCAATGCTGTTGAGAGCTGTGGGAGGGATGACAGACACTTTACAAAGGCCAAGGGGGCATTTTGTTGGTAATAGGTCTCTGCATGAGGTATGTACCTGTAACAATAAAATCACACACATTAAATTTTGTAGTGCTTGGTTTCTGACTTTTCATTTGCTTTTCTAATATTTTCCCACACAATAATACAGATATAAAATATCAGGAAATTTATTATGTTTAAGATTTGCATTGAAGATACAGTGATACATTGTCCTGTATTAGTGTACTTCATAATTAAGGTATGCCTTGCCAAAACACAAGACAGCCTATTAAGGCAAAGCCTTAGTTAAGTTTCAAATTCCAAATTTGAAAGGATTCAAGAATATTTATTAATTTTTCAAATGGGATTTTTTAAAACAAGGCACTTGTAAACAAGCCAACCATTTATTAAATCTCCTTTATTCAACGTAACAAAATTATTGGTGCTAACATTTATTGCAGCTTGACACTCCTGGTCATAATTGTTCCACATTTTATTATGAATGGCATTTTCTCATAACTACTTAGAACAGTGGTTCCCAAACTTGGCAACTTTAAGACTTGTGGACTTCAACTCCCAGAGTTCTCCAGACAGAAGAGCTAGCTGGAGAATTCTGGGAGTTGAAGTCCACAAGTCTTAAAGTTGCCAAGTTTGGGAACCACTGACTTAGAAGAAGGGTATTTGGCAAAAAAGAAAAAAATGAAATGCTTCCTCAACTTATGAAAATACACCTGTAACATATACCAAAGGAGAGCTAAATCGCTCAACAATGCACCATAATTACATACCATGGCTTTGCACCAAAGACAACGCCAGTCTTGCAAGCGTAGGACACTGCCACATGTTTTATCACACACTGTACATTTGGCACTCACAGGTAGATTTCCTTCCAGCCACTGATGTGGCATTGAAATCTGTTCAACCAAAATTAATTTTTCAACAAGACAGTTTTAAGAGCCATTACAATATAAACAGATATTGCTTCTTATGTTGAACACACAAATCCCTTATTTTATAACACTTTCAATAATAGCATATATTCATGTAGTTTGGAATACAGATCTGCCTTCTTAAATGCCTAAAATAGCTCTGGTGGATTAAATCAGGATTGTAGGATAGAATGCATATTTCCGGGCAAATTTTTAGAAATCTGACAGTCAGCTTACCAGTTCATCTTGTGGGTTCCCATGAAAACTAAATACCGTATTTTTGGGAGTATAGGGCACACATAAGACGCACCAAGGTTTTGAAGAGGCAAATTTAAAAAAAGTAGGTAGGTAGATAGATAGAGGGATAAGAGAGGGAGAGAAAGAGAGAGAAATACAGTAGGGAGGGAGGGAGGGAGAGAGAGTAATTAGGTAGGTAGGTAGATAGATAAAGGGATAGAGAGAGCAAAATAGAGAGAGATAGAGAGGGAGTGAGTGTAGGTAGGTAGGTAGAGGGAGAGAGAGAGAAATAAAGAGATAGAGAGAGAAATACAGTAGATAGGTAGGTAGGGAGAGAGAGTAGGTAGGTTGGTAGGTAGAGGGATAGAGAGAGAAATACAGTAGATAGGTAAGGAGAGAGTAGTTAGGTAGGTAGGTAGAGAAAGGGATAGAGAGAGAGAAATAGAGAGAAATACAGTAGGTAAGTAGGGAGAGGGAGTGTAGGTGGATAAGTAGAGAGATAGAGAAAGAGAAATAGAGAGAAATACAGTAGATAGGGGGAGAGAGAGAGAGTAGTTAGTTAGTTAGGTAGGTAGATAAAAGGATATATAGAGAGAAAATAGAGTGAGAGAGAGAGAAATACAGTAGATAGGTAGGGAGTGTGTGTTTGTGTGTAGGTAGGTAGGTAGGTAGAGGGATAGAGAGAGAAAAATAGAGGTAGACAGAAATACAGTAGATAGCTAGGTGTTTCTGCTGGTACAGCACTTGATCAATATAATTCTCATCAATCAGTCAAACAGCTTTCCAAAAGGGGGAAAACGTTTTTGCACTCTGCAAACCTCCCCAAAATGGCCCATTTTTCACGAAAACGGGCCTGTTCCCCCTCGCGCAAAAAGACATGAATAGCCTTGGGAGGGCTTGCAGAGTGCTCGGGTGGGGGGGAAGCAAAAACAAGCAAAAAATGGCCAATTTTTCACAAAAATTGGCCCATTTTTTGTCAAAAATATTGCATGCATAGCCTTATGGAGGCTTATAGAGTGCTGCTGGGGGCTGTGAGGAAATGGCCTGTTTTTTGCTCATTTCTACCTTCCCAGCCCCCAGGAGCTCTCTAAAAGCCTCCATAATGGTATGCACGGCCATTTTGGTGAAGCGGCGGGGCTTCGGGATGCAAAAAATGCTGTATTCAGTGTATAAGGTGGCGAGGTGGCGCAGTGGTTAAATGCAGCACTGCAGGCTACTGCTAGATCAGCAGTTCAGCGGTTCAAATCTCACCGGCTCAGGGTTGACTCAGCCTTCCATCCTTCCGAGGTGGGTAAAATGAGGACCCGGATTGTTGGGGGCAATATGCTGACTCTCTGTAAACCGCTTAGAGAGGGCTGAAAGCCCTATGAAGCGGTATATAAGTCTACTGCTATTGCTATTGCTATTGCTATAAGACACACCCACCAATTTTCATCCTTTTTTGGGGGGGAAAGGTGAATCTTATACCGAAAAATACGACAGTCAACTATACTTTCTTCTTTTCCTAAAATTTTTCTTATGTTCTTATTTAGAGAAGAAGAGAAATGAGGAACTCTTTCCCTGCTTCTTAACATATTCAAATATTAGTGCAACTTACAGAAATCAATCTCTCTTTCTCTCTCTCTCTCAAACTCTTTAAATCAGGTTAAACAAACAAGACAGGATGAATTTCTGCAAGAGTTTAAAGAAGGTAGGAAGCAGCAGCAGAGATTTTACTTGAAGCTCTTTTTTTACAGCAGTATCAGTTAGAGAAGCACTTCTATACCACACTTTATACATCTATCATGGGGCTCAAAGAACATAAAATATCTTTTTTCAGTCTCACTATTGCTAGGTATGATTTATTGTTTAGTCAAAGATGAATGAAAAAAGTTATCACCTCTTCTTCAAGGCTTATTGAATTCCAAAGAACTTGGAAAGAGCCAGGCAAGATATTCTTCAAATGTCTGTTTGGCATTTCTTTGATTATTGGATTGATATATTTCCATCATTTCAAGATCACCAACAATTTCTAACCTCAGGAGTAGCTGCCATTTTTAAGTAAACAGCATACAATAGTTTCTGAACTGGATGAAGTGGGAGCATCATAGAAATGTTAGAAAAAAATAAATACTCATGCACTCCAGAAAGTTAAAAATATTCCTCACTGAAACCTTCAGACTGTCTTAGCAGGGAAGTTCCCTATTCATTGTGCTTTCAATACCCTTGGTAAAAAAAACACCCTTTGAAAAATGTTATTTTACATACCCCATCTTCCTCTTCAATGATATCCTTCCCAATGGATGCCAGCGTTGTCCATTTGCAGTTATTAGTTGCCCGGACAGCACATCTCTTATGAGCCTTAAATTTGCACACTAACAACAACAAAAAAAGCGTGTGTGTATTGGGAAAAGCACATAATGTATTAAACTGTAAGAAATTGTATTTCTCGTCTTTTGCATTCTTCATTTTTGGTGTCGGATTTTGTTTATTTATTTTTGGTTTGGGGCCAGTTTCTTACTTATTGGCAGAATCAAGAATCCATAAACTGGAAGCACCTATAGAATCAAATCCTAACATGTTTTACTCATTACTATTTATAACTACAGCCATTTAATTTTTTATGAGTTTTATCAGCCTCTTTGCCAAATATCAGAGTATAAAATAAAATACTTCACTTCTATTAAAATTATTTTTATATTATCTAATTAATGGATAATAGATTTTATAAGTTAATGTAAGCCCATAATTTCATGTGAAAAATGAAGTTATTATAAATAAATATTTACCTTCACAGGACAGCCCATGAGATGTGACCCCAGATAATGCCTCTCGACACACATTGCAGTATGTTGGACGTGCATGCGAGCAAGCATACCAGTTATGCATTCCTGAAAAATGGTCCATACTGTACTGGGTAGACTGCAAATTAAATTTTAAAAAAAACTGAAGATGATTTAAAAATAAATATAACTTAAAATAAAATACTCATTTCAGTTTTATGAATCATGTTTTGTTTCAATACAAAGTTTATTAAATACAGAAAAACTGAGGAGTAAGAATGTCATTTCATAATTCAAGTGAGGAAAAAAAGGTAAATAAACTGAACAGTACAGTGGGGAGAATATAAGAAATGGATCTATATTTTTAACAAACATTACCTCAAAATGTTCACGATTCTGTACAGTTTTTAGTGCAGCAATCCAGTCTTCCATTTCTTTTCTGTTGTCAGCACATAAAATGAGTTTTCGACATGGGGTAATAACCTGTAAGGTAAGAACATTGTGTCCAAATCCCAGAAATACTAGATAAGAAGGGAAACAACAAACACCTATCTTATTAGAGTTTCAATTTTCAAAATAGCAGATTACTTTATCAGAGGTTTTGATTCTGGAGAGATAAAAGTATGCTATGATACTCTAGGATAACACTTTTTGTATAGTTTATGGGAAACTGTCCAGAGTGACTCTAAGTAAATGTGTCAGTGCAACATATAATCATAGTATTAGTATATGATTAGAGATACAAGTGAGCAGAGATATCCTATTGCGCACATTCATTAACAGTCTGCCCCCCCCCAATTCTACATAATATTTCATTCAAACTCAACACGGCCCCTGAGACATGAAGACACATTTACATACTATAATTAGAGTTTAAAACAATGTCTGAGGAAACAAAGTAAGCTATTTTGAAGGTTTACACAAAAAGAGTTAAAACTCAAGAGATTCTCTTGAGGATAGAAACAATAACAACTATAAAAACCCCAAGACTATCCCTTTCCCAACTTTGAACTGCTCCAAACATTCTCCATTCATTGTAACATAGCAGCATGATACTCTCCCAACCACTTTTACCACCATAGGTATGCAATTTGCCTTGGTTCAATTGATAAAACTTTCCTTTTCAAACAGTAAAAATTTGCATTCCTATATTAGAGAAATGAATCCATGTCTTCAGCTTTTGAAATATATGTCATGCAATTTTCAATATATAAACAGATAAATAATGCTATGTGTTTCACAGATACACATACAAAGAGGGGTCAATCAAAGTAATGAGCTACAGTGCAGTATAATTACACACACCAAAAACGGGTGGTGCACAGTGGTTACAATGCAGTATTGCAGGCTAAATCTGCCAACTGCTAGCAATTCGATCCTGACCGATTCAAGGTTGACTGAGCCTTCATCTTCTGAGATAAGTCAAATGAGGACCAAGATTGTTGGGGGCAATTTGCTGATTCTGTAAATCACTTAGAGAAGTCTGTAAAGCAATGTGAAGTGGTATATAAATTTAAGTGCTATTGTTATTGCTATATTTCTCATTTGTGTGACTATATTATCTAATATGGCCTAACAGATTCTGGCTAGTTCCCAAAAAAGAACCTATGTTAACTAACATACACACTTTACAGAAACATAATAATATCCATTCTCTGACTTCTGTTTTACTTACAAATCATCCTAAATATAACAGAACAATTACTCTTCTGTGTTCTTGTTTTGAAAACTGAGAATCACAAATCTTGCTTATATAGGGAAACTGGCAATGAATCTGATCTACAATAAATCCTGAACCATCTTTTGCCTATTTGTGAAGCAAAGAGCACAAGAACAATGCATTCTTTCCACATTGTTTAAACTATATTACTTTAGTAGAAGCCAAACAATCTAATTTACTGAGCCATACATTAAATCAGCTATATGCTCAACCCTACAAAGACGAAAGGATTTCTTTATCCAAAGCTCCTGAGCTGCCAAGTAATGGATAATAAGTATGGAAGTAGCGACAGAAGGTAGCATTCTATGAGGCATATATAATTTGCCACAGAAAGACAAAGATACAATGAAATTAGCACATTAAGAATTTGTAATATCAACCCGACAGAGGACTCCTGAAAGAAAACAGTGACTGTTGCTTGAATGTGTTACATTTTCTTTGTATTTTATAATCTCTAATTTCTGAATTTTGTAATTTATAGTAAGATAAATCTATGACAATATTTAGCCATTTTTAAAGATAGGATTTTTCCCAGAATCAACATAATCTGGGACTGAATAGTTTGAGTTACCATGACCAACTTAATTGAGAAGTAAAATTATGGCTACAAAAGGCAGATTATGCCTTTTCTCAATCTGAATTGCAATTCTATTTCCTAGTATGTGTTAATGAGAATGCATTAAAATTAAAGGAAAAAGTCAATTAATGAAAAGAAATGAGATGGAAAATCATATAGAATACATAAAATTGTGATAGAACATAGTAGTCTGGATTCCCAGGAGAGAGGGGGTACAGTTCAGAGCACTAAGAGGCAGCTCAGTTCAGATAGTTTGTATGACACAAAGAGGGTGAAAGATAAACCCTTTCGAATAGTTTTCAAAATATATGCTTAATGTAGATACTTGAATGCTTCACTTTGGCAAGATTCTGTGTACAGGTATGGAATAATAAAATAATCTGCTTAGAAGTATCATCATGAGTTTCCCACTTTTGGATCCAACAAAAAATAGATTATTCCCAGTTTAAGATTATTAAATGCACACTGTAGAGCACTAAGCAGCAGAACCAAGGGCTTCCTAAAAGATACGGCCCTGAAGCAAGGTATAATAATCTCAGGCCTACTAAATCCCAACACAGGCCACAGCCAAAACATATACTATACAGGTAAATCAAGACAGTAAATCATCCAGCAGGCTAATGACCAAATCAAACACAAGCATGCCATCAAAAAAGGAATGTATAGGACACATTTTTCTGGAAGATTACTTTATAAACAGGAAAAGTTACAGATGAGATTAATCTCAAATGCAATCTGGGAATCCATGACAGGATATAAAAATAACCATGTACCCTTTATCGCTATTAGTCCCCCTTTACAGACATCATACAGATACAGGAAACATACAGACAAAAATATCCTGCAAAATAAATACACAAAAGGGTTGATCTAATTAAGCAATCCTAAAATTACAATGCATACATAAAAACAGTCTATATATACAGACAGCTGAATTCCAGCATGTTCTATAATAAGAGCCTACTATTTTTTTGACTAGGAATGATGAAGATTGTAGTCCAAGTCATCTGAGTGGCACCAAATTACAAAAGACAGACCAAGTGAAAATATTTTAAAAAATTACTGTACAAGAATATAGACTAAATATTTTCTAAAAGTATTTTATTATGATAAAAAGGGGAAAAATTGGAAAATTATCCTAAAAATAAAGAAAAATACTACCTACTTTACAATTGTGTTGAAGAGTTTAGATGGGTTTAGTCAATTTTTAAAATTCTGAATGAATTTGAAATTGCTTCAATGATTTTAAATTTTTCTACTGACAGGTTTTATATACATTATTTTTAAATGTGATTATTAACAATCTGATTTGAATATGAAAAAGTAACTAGATCAATCTTTATGTGCTTATAATGTAAAACAATTGTCATCTATGATTAAAACATAAGATTCATGACCGAAACGTATCAGATTCAAATTCTTTCAATTCTTATTTGTCTTTCATTATCATACACACAACGTATTTACTAATTCATGTTGAAAAACCAGTATGAAGCACAGAGAATAAAATATAAGAATACAAAACATATATAACAATCATCATATTGCTTCCATGCTCAATTAGCTTATTGAAGATAAAATGCATATTAAGCCAAAACTTAAATGCTGTTTTAGATTGAAAGTCACCACCATCTGACACAAATTTTATGTATACTGTCATTCTACCTCAGAGCAATCTAAATATATTCAATAATCAAAATTTTCTTATCATTGCTAATCTCATTCAAATAAACATAAGCCTTTAAAGAAAAAAACTGAAGAAAAATGAATAAGAGTAAAATGAGTATGTGAAATAACTTTCCTTATTTCAAAATGCTAAATTAATCTCTATGTTCCCCATTTTATTTTTATTGTTAAAACAATCTCTTTTTAAAAATTCATTTCCAAAGAGAAAGAAATTTAAGATTTATTGTTTCATTTTGATTCTTTCACTGTATCAGTATAATTTTCCCAATATTTGTCAAGTGCTCTGAACATTTTCCAAAAAGAAATAAGGGCTTTGTAAAACATGTAGTAAATGTCCTTTTATCGAGACAAATGACACAATGACCAAGAGAGAGAAAAGCAAATAAATGTTACATTCGCTGGGTCTAGATTGGCTTAAAATATGTAGAAACATACCTCACACAAGGTAGTCAAAATGAATCTGCTAAATATAGCTATCCTGATGCAGCCGGCTTCTGAAAACAGCCAATACTAGTGTGTGACAGAGACTGATAAGTATAGCTGTTTCCTCTTTACTCACATCCTGCTTCGACACAGCTTTAACACAACTCTTATTTGGAGTTCCCAAGAATTTCAGAACTTTAAAAACAAGCTATAAGTAGGATATAAAATAAAATGCAATTCTGCAAATAAAATTGACTAATAACTTTTGTGTTTAACAGCCACATTATTCATGTCAAAGTTAGAACTACACACTTCTGTTACTTCAATTACTATTCAGGTCCCATTTAATATATTTTTTTATCAGTGAGGACATAAGGAAAATCAGGAAATTCTCACCAGCACAATTATAAAATAAAAGATTTGATGGGACAAACACATCAAAGTAGTAACCAAAGAGTAGATGGAAGCCTCTAACGTAAGACTAACAATTTAATTAAACATAGCATTAAAGATATATCCATCTCACAAAACGAAAACAGAGAATGACAACTGTTGGGGCTCAAATTTGTGTCACTATCTAAGAAACTCACCACAAGGAAAAGAACCCAAGTGATAAATCACAGATCTGACTCCAAAAGCACATAAAGAATGGAATTAAAAACAATTCATAGAGTAAAAGCCGTGATTTGGAGAAAAATCTCAAAAGATACATACATATAAACATGAACTATTGAAATAAACTGAGGCAAAACTAATCTTGCCCTCCAATGGAAAAATGGATCCATTTTGAGGAATTAGTCCAAAGCACAAAAAAATCAAGTTTCAAAAGAAACATTTCAGAACTAAAAACTACTGAACTTTCTACAATTGCTCATATACAAAGGCAAAAGGCCACAGAGTTATTTTTCCTTCCTTTTCTCTTTTTTAAAAGAAAAATTGAACTGGTTGGCTGGGCATATAAAAAAAAATGAATTTCCAATCTGCTTCTTTTTCAGAGAATATGTATTCATTTGAGACTCGGGAATGCTACAGAATGGAAGGCATGAGGACACAGTATCACAGTTGAGCTTCAGGGCATATAAAAAATTAAACAGGAGTACAGGATTCAGCAGGTAAGGGCAGAGATGATGGGATACAGTGGTATTCACAGATACAAATGACTGATCTTAAGCTTACTTTTTATTACAATTGTCAAATACATTCTCTAGTACAGTGGTGGCTAACCCTTTTATAAAGCTGTGACAAAACTGTGTGTGTGTGCGTGCAATTGTGCATGCGTCCCCACCCACCTGCGTGAGCAACCCCCAACCTGCACATGCGCAAGCAACCCTCCCACTGTGCATGTGAAAATGGCCTCCCCCGGCCTTCTGGAAAGCCGAAAATTAGCTGGCCTGTGCATGCATGCACGCCAGAGCTGAGGACTGCCATGCTGGCAAATATGGTATCCATGTGCCACCTGTGACATGTGTGTCAAAGGTTCGCCATCATGGTTCTAGTATAATGAAAAGCTGGAGCAGTTGCTGACTTGTAATCAGATTAGTTTTTACTATGATATAATTTTCTAAAATATGCCAATAAACAGTGATGTAAGTGATATTTCTACGCGGAGATTAAAATATAAGAAAGTAATCCCCAAATGTATACAAATTTATATAAAATTAACAATAAATAGAATACTATAATCCAAATATAAAAATGAATAGGCAGTTATAAATCATTTTCCTACAACACCTTCATCAAATTGAAAAAATTGCTATAAAAACATCCAAAATATTGGATGCTTTGAGAGTTATATGTGAAATGAGCCTTAAATATAGAATTTAATATTTTTGCAAGCTTATCTTTTATCAGTCATTTAATATCTTTTGCAAAAAACTTCAACTTACTATGGTATGTAATTATTTTTCTCTAGACTCTTGTTTCAAACTCTCCAAATATGTCATAGCTCATCATCTCAATTATAGCTTATACTGGTAATTATTTCGGTAAAGTTAGAATTGGTGACTTCTTTTACATTGAGAACTTCAACTGAAGATCATCTATTAAATACTATAAGCCAAAAATATGTAAAAACATATGTTTTTCCCTCTTTTTGACAACTTCCTCTGTCCAAGACAAATACATAACTAGTTTCTTTTATCCTTGTCCCTCAACTTCTTTCCCCAGAGATCTGAACTGATCACTTAGACATGCTAGGTTTTTATGGTAAAGCTTAGGATGTCAGTTTGCCAACTTCCACTACAAAACAAAGCTTTGCCTCCCAATGAAGTTCAATGCAAATCAATATTCCCGGGGGGGAGGGAGAAGACTATACAAATTGGCAAATAGATTCTGATCTACCATTAAATTTTACTAGAAAAGAATTAAACAATTATTTAGGGTAGCTATTTTGCCTCTATTACCATGAATAAGCAAAAACACTTTCTTTAGCCACAGAGACAAAAATGTGATCTGATTAACATTACTCATAATGTTACAACTGCTATTGGGTATGTATACTTACAATAATGCTAAGCATATCTAGTGCAGCATTGCAGGTTTCATTTTATGTAGTAAAAAAAAATTACTTAAAACATAAGTAAACTTACAAAACTTGCTTGACCTGGAAAAAAAAAGAATGACAAAGAACTGTTTGAACAGGAAGTAATGAGGGTTTTAAAACATTACCTTTAGCTCTTTGAAAAACTCTCTGTACCTCACCTTAACTTGTTCAAATAAAATGTGAGACTGTAGTAACAAGTGAAACAACTTTCTGATTGCTTCCTTGTTAATATTTATCATTCAGCCTCACCCATAGTTAATTCCATATTCCATATTGCTCTCTCTGCCTTATCTTTTCTTATTTTGCAGTAAAGTTGCTGACATGAGACTGCATTCTCTGGGAAGAGAGTCCTCTCCCAGCTCAGGGTCAAATTCCTTTCTCTAGCTCTAAGACAATTTTAAACAAACCAGAGTTGTAGCAAAACTAATAAAAGATCCATACAGTAATTGGAAAAATGCAAAAGAAACAGTCTCTTTCTAACCCAAATCTCAGAAAACTAAAATATGATTTAGAAATCCCTAAGCATATTCCTCATTTTGAAACTTAAATTTCAGTAGCCAAATAAGTTTCATTTTCTTATGGATTTAGATCTGGCATGTTCCTTTCAAATTAGTTGCATGAGTAACCAACACTCTTCCTGAAGGGGTTCCTATGTCTTAATGGGTTAGAACAGGGGTGTCAAATTTGATTTAATTGAGGGCAGCATCAGGTTGTGTTTGACCTTGGGGGCAGGGGTGGTCGTGGCCAGGGTACGTGTGGCCAGCTCGACATTCAATCATGTCAGGGGCACCTGTGGTGGCCCAAACACTCTGCCAGCGAAAATGGGCTCCCAAGCTCTGTTTTCAGATGCGACGTTCTCCTGCAATCCTCTGCCAGTGAAAATGGAGCTCATAAAGGCCGCAGGTGGCCCTCCTGAGTTCTGTTTTCGCTGGCAGAGGCACTGTGGCTCGGTCCTTCACTGTTTTCAGGGTGGGCCTGTGGGCCAGATCTAAGCACCCTGCAGGCCGGATCAGGTCCCTGGGCCTTGAGTTTGACACCCTTGGATTAGAATGATATTCCTAAAAATTACAAATACAGACCAAATTCACTTGTTATATAAGTTAACGCAGCCTTCAGGATGGAAGTCTCATGCCCTGCAGATATTTTGCTCTTCAATTTCAGCAATTTTTTGCCGTTCTCCATTCTGGCTGATGGAGGTCAATGTAAAATAGCTGGAGGATATCTATATCTATATCTATATCTATATCTATATCTATATCTATATCTATATCTATATCTATATCTATCTATCTATCTATCTATCTATCTATCTATCTATCATCTATCTATCTATCCATATATATCTATATATATATGCACGTTGCGGCCCAGCAGGAGCTGTTGGAGCTGCTGCCAGACTCCGACAGCGAGGGGTCTTATGAGTCGGCCCTGGACAGGGTGCCGACTCCGAGCAGGGTGAGGAGAGACTGGTTGGCCACCAGGTGGCGGCAGAGCATTGGATCAGAGGGAGTGTTCAGGAAAACATGTGTGAGTTGTTTTAGGATGCACGCCGTCGAAGGGCTACTCGGCGAAAGGAGCAACTGCGTAATTGTAGGAGATGATTGCGCTTAGCTGATGGTGATTAAGATCCTCTCCTGATTATAAAAGAGACTGTTTGTGCCACGCCCTGTTGGCAGGAGTCAACGTTCACGAGTCAGAGAAACCAACTTGGAGAAGTGGTTTGCTGTGAGAGCTTGTTTGTATTGACTAGGTTTGTAAGAATTACTGTCAGAGTGCTTATCTCTTGTTTATTTTGGGCTTGCAGCCAATGAGAGTCTGGACTGATTAAAAGTATTCTTATTTACGTTTCCTTGTGGCTTTCGTTCCTTAACGGAGAAGGGGGGGGTCATACACACACACACACTTTATTTACGGTCACAGACCAAAACACGAGTACTACAAAAGAGACATAAGAAAATTGACCATAGCATCATAGCAATCAGTCACCAAAAGCTTAACTAAGGGAAGTTACAGTGTTCTCCTCTAATGGTTACAGCTCTTAAGAAAAAATTGGAAACCTGAGAGGTGATGTATGAGGAGCCATCTCCAAGGCTATATACAAACAAATTATAGCCATTAGGTCTAGAAGGGACAATTTCAAGAAGAGACAGTAACTTAGATCTGTCTGCGTTATACATGGGGCAAAATAGAAGGATGTGCTCCACAGTTTCGACCTCGGCTCTGTCACAAGAGCATAGCCACTCATTAATCGGGAGCCTCTTAACACGACCATCCAAAAGTGCTGAGGGCAAGACATTAAAGCGAGCTAGGGAAAAAGCTCTTCTATACTTGGGAATAGTTAAAGTATAAAAATTGGAAACCATCCTCAATCCATAATTATTAAGTTGGTTGAGAGTCAGGGAGGAGCAAGTTTTGTTGGCTCCGGCTCGTAGATATTGTAAATCAATGTCCACAAGCCGTTGGACTACCCTAGATTGGGCGTCCTTAAGGCTGTAGTTTACCAAGGCATCCTCCGTAAAACTTAGCAGATGTAGTTTCTTCAGCAGCTCTTTCTCCCAGCGAGAAATATGGGACTCCACAAACGGCAGGGAGAGGTAACTGCCAGGAACTGCCAGAAAAACCATTTAAAGGTGTTAGTCCAGCCATACATTCCACCAATCGAATGCCCAGTTCCAGGTACATCGGGGCAAAACCAACACAAGGGGGAAGACCCAGAAGTTTTCTGAGAAAAGCAGCCTTTGATCTTTCAATGCAATCCTTGAAGCCCCATATCCATATGGGAATACCGTGAAGGGTTTGGGCCAAAGTTTTGGCTTTGTAAATACGTAGGGCAGAAGGAATGAACTGGCCATCCTGGGTATAAAAGAATCTTAAAATCTGCTGGTGACTACAGGAGGCCGAGTTCAGCACCTTGGTTCGCTGTCTAGTCCAGGCACCGGTGTTCTGAAGGAGAACCACATCATCAGCGTAAAGAAGAAGCAGGATCTTTGTAGTTGTTAGCTTTGGGGCGTGGGACTCAATATGTCCAATGTAACCGGCAAGGTCAGATTAAAATATATTAAACAAAAGAGGAACCAGAACACATCCCTGCCTTACTCCATTCTTAATTGGGCTAGGATTAGAGAGTTCTCCCTGCAGACCACACCTGACCTGGCTGGAGGTCTGATTGTACAAGGACCTAATTAAGAACAACAAACATCTGTCAATAGAACTTTTAAGCAGTTTTGACCACAACAGATCCCTAGGGACTGAGTCAAACGCTGACTTTAGGTTGATGAAAGCAGTGAAGAGTTTGCCACCTGGTATAGTAATATATTTGTCGACCAGGTGTGCTAGGACAAAGCAGTGATCCAGTGTGGCACAACCCGCTTTAAACCCAATTTGTTTGGCACCAATAATATTGGATTCCTCAACCCAAGTGAGGAGTCTGCGATGGAGATATTTAGCAGACAATTTCCCAAGAATGGAGAGCAGGCTTATGGGGCGATAGTCAGCTGGGTTGTTTCTATTTCCTCGTTTAAAAACTGGCACAATAATTGCTAAGCTCCAGGAGGTAGGTACCCTGCCAGAGGAATTAATATACATAAAGAGTCTTGCCAAAAGAGGAATGCACCATTCAGGATTGGATTTTAGTAGATCAGGGGGAATAGCATCAGGGCCAGGAGCTTTGCCTGACTTGAGTTCGGAGATAATCTCGGTGATCTCAGCATGGGTCACAGGTTGCCAGTCAGGGGGGCTACAGGAGACAGCTGTGGGTCAGGCACGGTCGAACTTGCTGACGCCTGATAAATTGCCAAGAAATGGTTTTCCCAATCTCTGTTAGAGATACAGCAGAGAGGGAGTTCCTGATGGCCCGGCAAAGAGCTGGCAGCAATTTGCCAAAATAATCAGGTGTCCTTCTGCTGGATGGAGGAGAAGTAGATCCCATTTCTCTCTCTCTTTAGCTTTCTTTTTCTTAGCAATTAATCCTTTGTACTCCTGCTTCAGGCGGTAGTAGTCCTCTGGTGGGCGTTTGTCCCCTCGGTTGCGGTAGAGCAGGTAAATCCATTTAATCTGGTTCCTAAGCATCAGGCAATCTTTGTCAAACCAAGAGTAACTTTGTGATTGATATAGACTACTCGGCCCACAGACAGATATAGACTACTCGGCCCACAAGCTTCCTTTGGACACTGTTAATTAGTGATTCAAAGGCCAAGACTATCTCCAAGCCACTACTTGCTAGTACCTGAGTATACAAGTTGAGACACTCCGGAGATGATGAAAAGGAGTGAAACTTTCTTTCAGTATTGGGAGACCATTTGATCCTCCTTGTGTACGAGGCCACATAGGGATCTAATATCTGAGGGCCCCTAGGGAGATGTACATTTGAAAAAAGCTCAATAATTGTAACCAGGGGGTAGTGGTCGCTCTCCAGAAGACAGTCCACATAAAAAGCACGGACTGCCTCTCTTAAAGGTTGAGATACCAGCACAAAATCAATAACACTACTCCCACATAAGGAACTAAAAGTAAATTTGCCAGCCAGATCACCTAGGACACGCCCATTAAGAATTATCTTGTTATGTTGGGCTGCTAGAAGGGCTAACTGAATGCCAGCAAAATCTGTTAATTCGTCCTTAGAATGTCTGGCTAAAGTCAGATGACCTATGGCCTGGAGTGTTTCTTGGGGTAGCCTCTATCGCTGGGGGGACTTGAGCTCCCAGATGGGCGTTAAAGTCACCCCCTATAAGGATGCATAATGCTGGGAATTTAGTTTTCATATAAGTAATATAGTTCTCCAGCGTGCCCCATTGAGCCTTGATATCGGCTTGCCTCCTCGTCGGGGTAAGATAAATACTGAACACTAACAGTTTGCTTTGTCCTTTCTTAATTAAAAGCGCCATAGCTAAAGAGCCACAGGGGGGTAGTTCCTGTCTCCACTTTCAAAGAAGTACAGACCAAACAAGCTAGACCACCCTTAGGCCTCCCTGCCGTAGATTGTCTAATAGCGGCCAATGAAATGGCCGTAAACTCTGGAAAGGATATCTTATCATAAGCCCAGGTCTCCTGGAGCAGGATCACATCACATGAATGGATATAATTAGCAAATTCTGTAGTACCACACCTTCGCCTCCAGCCTGCAATGTTCCACGAAAGGCATTTGAGGGGGGGGGGGGCACCAGGTTTACTAGTCATTCTGTGTGGTTAATTTTCTCCAGAGCACCCTTTGGATCCAAAAAAATACATCCATTATTAGATGGCAGGGTCATTCTCTTGCGAGGCAAAAGCAGGGGAAAAGAGAGGGGAGGCGAGCCTTGCTCATGGAGCTGTAAGGCTCTAAATGCACTCCAGTTCGTACTTGACTGGTTGCTTAGCTGGAAGGTATTCAGCAAGCGGAGTTGCCCTGCATCTCCAGATTTACGAATTAAACATTTTGGAGAAAACGCCAATGGAGCTTCTGCTGGTAAATTAGTATAAACTCCCTGAGGTCCAAAGGAATCCTTGTCAGAGAGTGATAGACTCCAAAGCTTGAACTTAACTGCATCCGGATGCTTTATGATTTGGGCTCTTTCCGATTGAGGAAGCGCACTAAAGGAGCCAAAGAGCCGTGTCTCCTCCTGGTTCCAGAAGCCGTCCTGACACAGATCAGTCCCATAGATAGGTGGAATCCCAGAGACATTGACCTGGAACCCATCTACGAAGAGACCTTGGGTGCCCTGAGCTGATGTCGCTTCTTTTGGGGCAACCTCTTCCCAGCTGATCAAATCAAGGGAAGCTTCCTGGTAAGTTGTTACATGCTGCGAGGGGCTGATTTGGCCAGTTGTAGGAGGAGCAGTTAGCCTACCGTCTGACAGAACGCCAGCTGAGGGTTTTGCAGAAGTAGGTATATAACTAATACATGGTGCAATATCCAGAATAGCATTCAAAGTTGGCTCATTAATATATGCCACTGAGGATTTTTGGGGGGCAATAAATCTCCTGCCACTCACAAGTTGTCGATTACTCAAAAGTGGCTTAATCAATATATCTTTGAAGACTCTTCTTGACAAAATGCCAAAGGATCTTAACCAGGATCCTCTTCTGAACAGTAGTTTTGGAATGTTAGAATTATCGAAACTAAGTAGCACTCTGGGACAGTATTCAGGGGAGGGTAAAGGTTCAACCTTCTTCAAATCATCAGCTTTTAGCCCCAATAACTTTAATAGATGACCCCTCACCAGCTGTATTGAACTCCAGTAAGGTAAATTGCCATTAATGGGATTAATGATGAGGGCCACCTGTTTTGGCTGTAAGACCAGGCGGCTATTCGCGCCATAGGATGCGGAATTCAGTCTGTTGGTAGAATTTCGTTGACCAGGATTTCATTGGCCAGTGCTTTTATTAAAGCTTTTCCTGGGATTTGGCTGGGAACGCCCTGTCGCCTCCACAGACTGCCGAGAGATCATCCTAGAACACCCATTGGTAGTCCAGGAGACTAAGTAGTTTAAAGTACTTACTATTCTATCAAGCTGGAGCTGAATGCTTGCTGTAGTTTCTGCAACGAGAAAAGATTGCTGAGCCAAAAGTTCTACAAGGGTAGGCTCATGCAAGAGGTGGTTAGGAGCCGCAGTTTTCAAGTAAGTCTTCATTCTCAGCTTGGGGGCAACGCCTTCAAAAGCTCCCCGACCAGAAGACCAAGCCAAAACAAAGTCCTCAATCTTAGATTGCTTCAAGAAAGGCTGAAAAGCCAAGTCAACAGGAGATCTGCTGCCCAGCTTCTTCTCCAATCCTTTTTAGGGCCTCCATTGGGGCAGGCACTCATAGTTTCCTCCTTCTCATTCCTTTCAACTCGGCGTAGTCCGAGAAGATTCTGTTGCTCCTGGGAGTTGTGTGGCTCTTCTGCAGCATCCGCATCCCGCCTCAAACTGAAGGATATTAGATTGACTATCCAGACAATCTCTCATGAGAATTAGGTAAGAATATACCAAATTTGTAAAACTGAAATATATTCTACCATTGCAGCTTTAAAAAAAAGGCAATGGCAATAAGGACTTTGTAGACCATATCTGCATTATCATTATAAATTAGATTATTAAACACAATCTACTCATTTATTGAAGTTGATTCTGAATTGTTTGTTATATAAATTGCCATTACAAATGTCAATCTAGGATAGGGGTAGTCAACCTTTTAATACCTACCGCCCACTTTTGTATCTCTGTTAGTAGTAAAATTTTCTAACCGCCCACCGGTTCCACAGTAATGGTGATTTATAAAGTAAGGAAGTCAATTAAATTAAAAAAAGGAAAGTGCTTCAGTATCGGACAAAACCCCTACCGCCCACCATAAAAGCTGGAATGCCCACAAGTGGGCGGTAGTGACCAGGTTGACTACCACTGATCTAGGATATCTATATTGCTGGTTTAGGTGTTAAAATGCCACCCTGACATCCTTGAAAGACGTTTAGTATACTCGAGGATAAAAGGAAAACAGAGAGATAAGCCAAGTGACCCAAACAGGAAATGTAATATAATATAAAATAAAAACTGGCTCTTGCTCTATTTGCAGCTTTGCAAACAAATTACAAAGATATGCCGAGAACAAAAGAACATAACACAGTTCAATGTTCCTGTTTAATTCCATTCACATTTTAAAGTATATTTTAATGTAAAATTTAAATTTAAAATTAATTATTTCATTGGGTTAATGATGGTAAAAAAATAAATATCTTTCATAAATATATTGCCAACAGAAAACAATATATATAGCTCAGGGTTGAACTGTAGAGTCCTTAGTAATCTCTGAACACCAATCAAGCTTGGAGAGCACCAAGGACTCCATAATAAATATATTAAAACCTATATATCACATACAATGGAACCATGATGTTTATAAAATTATGATGTTTATAAAATTAAAACGTTCTTATTAGAAAGGAACAATAAACCAAATAAAAAAGCTATATTAAAAATAAGGCTGTGTTTGTTCAGTTTTATACAGTTTCTAGAATCTGGGTTTCTTATTTTATATTTACAGGATTAAATGTATAAGTATAATCTTTATTGTCATTGTATTTAAGTACAACAAAATTGGTTATGTAGAGAATTTGTACTTTACTGCTTTATATTATTCATAAAATAAAATAGTAAAAATAAAATAAAATGTGATATGATTCACATTTCAAAAACTTCTAGCATATTGTGCTTTTTTCTTGTTTCAAAGAATAAATTCAATATTAAGCAGCAAAATGGGTATTTTATTCTCAAGGAAATATACCCACTCTACTGCTAATGTAAGAATATGCCAGATGTATTGTTTCGTAGATTAAACATACTGAGAAAAAAGCAGGAAGAATTAGAGAATACTACAGCTGAAATCATTTTAAATGTTTTAAATGTTATAGTTAATAATGGCATAAATGCCCAAAAAATTACTGTTTGTTCTGCAGATAGAACTCCAGGAACCCACTATTTGATAAACAATTTTAAAGATATCAAAATTTATAGAAATAAATGTTTTAAATCGCTTAAATGTGGAAATTAGGTGTTACTTTATAATAAGAGTGCAAACTTCGGATCTGATCTTCCTCTCTTTCTGTGTTGGAAAATACGACATTTCTCTGGAAGCAATATTCTCTCTCATGTACTTTCAGTCCTAAAATGCATTCATTTATGCCATAACACAGAACAGAATAACACAGTGAAATCCATCAATGTTATCACTACAAAGTAACACAAAAAAACTGATGAACTTACTCTAAAATATCTGCTTCCTGATGGATTCTAATAATTAAGAGTATGAGGTCTTCTCTTTTCTTAAATAAAGTCACAATATCACCATCAATATTTTTCTATTCTATGTCCCTGAATTTGTGTCTTCTTTCTTTTAAAGAAAGTAAGTTATTAAAAATGTGGAACAATAACTAACAGGAATATTTCTTCCCTCAAACAAATTCTGGGAAATCTGATTCAAACTGATTAGCTTTATACTGAAGGAAAAGCAGGGGCAGAAATCTCCTGCTGGTAGAAAACTCAGGACACAGTCACTGCTGGGAAAACATGTTGTTTCCGGTCTGTGGTAGAGTCAAGAGGTGCTTCCTAGAAGAGAGTGCATGAAGACTTCCAGAGATGAACTCCACCCCTACCAGAAACACAGACTTCAGTTGTGGAGGGCAGTCCTTAAATAATGAACATAGTGGAAAACTCTGCCCATTGGCACAAGAGATTCTGTCTGCTTCTATACTATAAGCCTTAATCTGTGGCTGGGAACATTTCCCCTGGATTTTCCCTAACCTCAGAGGTAGCAAATATAGACTTGGTCTTGATATTTCAATGAAAGTAATTCAGAACAGATGAAAATGACATTCTTGGTGGACAAAAAAACCATCAACACATTTCCTCAGTTTTATTTTTAAATAATGATTTAATAGCAATAGCAGTTAGACTTATATACCGCTTCATAGGGCTTTCAGCCCTCTCTAAGCGGTTTACAGAGAGTCAGCATATTGCCCCCAACAACAATCCGGGTCCTCATTTTACCCACCTCGGAAGGATGGAAGGCTGAGTCAACCCTGAGCCGGTGAGATTTGAACAGCTGAACTGCAGAACTGCAGTCAGCTGAAGTAGCCTGCAGTGCTGCATTTAACCACTGCACCACCTCGGCAACACAGAGGACAATTTAATGGGAGTAGAAACAGTTAATACTATCCAGTTTCTACAAAGTAGATATATATTATAGCTGTTTATGCTTTAAGAGTAATATTAACTATATAAAGTGGCTTCTTTAATAAAAAGCTTATTCATAAAATTAATTCAAGTTTTAAAGCACTATTTGTTTATCCAGTTCAGGAGGAGGCCTGAAAAAAGTCAGGATGCTTTAATGCAGTGGTCCCCAACCCCCGGTCCGCGGACCGGTGCCGGGCCGTGGAGTACCTGGCACCGGGCCGCGCAGCGGCCGGGGGCCATGATCGCTCTTTTAAATCCGCTCCTCTTAAATGCATTTCTCTCCCCCCACCTTTGGTCTCACCCTCGGCTCTCTCTCCCTCCCTCCCTCGCCGTCTCCTCCCTTCTCTCTCCCCCCCTCCCACACCGATCCATCGCCAGGGAAAGAGAGAGTGAGAGAGTGAGAGAGGAGAGAGAGGGGGAGAGAGGGAGGGAGTCAAGAAAACTGTTCCGGCCGCCGCTGAAATGACTCAGTAACTTTTGCGCTTGGATCTGCTTTTTCAAACCTCCCCCAATCATCATCGCCTTCCTTCCCGCCCTGCCGCGCTTGGTCTGGCTCTTTTCTTTTTTTGCTCTCTCCTCGGCTTTTCCTGCTTTCTCCCTGCAATTTTGTCACCCAGATGCATGCTGTGGTTCGCGAGTGCGGCTCGGTTTTATGTGTCCGCTTCTCTCCCTTTCTCTCCACACACCCCCCCACCTCCATTTAATTATTTTTTTTAAAGAAAGAAAACCGTAGTTCTGCCAATTGCAAAAAAAAAAAAAGGTGTGTGTGCGTGGATATCTGCCGGCGGGTGTCTGTTTGTGTGGTGTGTGTGTGTGTGTATGCGCGCGCGGAGAGAGACTGGTTGGAAAGGAAGGACAGGACTGGCGGTGTGTGTTTCTGCAGCCCCTCCGGTGGAGGCTGCACTAGCCGTCAGATCTGGTGTTTTTTTTTCCCCTCTCCTTTTTCCGGCAGGTCGTTTTAATCCTTGCTAATTACTTTCTGTTCTTCGCTTGCCAGCTTCCTTCCCACCCTCCTTCCTCCTCCTCCCCCCCCGCCAGGTGCGCCTCCCCGCTTTTACTCCCAAACAGTTATATATTTATATATATATTTATTTTCTCTCTCTCCATGGCATTCACGCGCGCGCGCTCTGTTCTTTGCCCGCCGAATGTGGTGGGGAGGGGGAGGGCGGGCAGAAAGGTTGGTCCGGGTTGAGGGTTCAGGATGGTCTTTGAGGAACATAAGTCTGTCCGGGTTGGGGGGGGGCATATTAAAGCACTTTATATTTATGTAATTGTATTTTATTTTGTAAGGCATGTTTAAATACAATAAAATAAAAGTTGTTTAATCAAAACAATCTGATATATAAACAATCAATGTGTCGTCGCGAACAACGCCCCCCCACCCCTGCGCGCGCTCAGCGGGCCACGGTAAAATTATCAAAGGCTGACTGGTCCGCGGCGATAAAAAGGTTGGGGACCACTGCTTTAATGAGTAACAAGTTCATTAGATGCAGATACAGATACACATATACATACATACATACATACATACATACATACATAACCAGTGGTGGGTTGCAAATCCCGTTTCAACCTCTATGGTTGGAACGGGACCGGGAGTGTTGTCATGGATGCGCGCAGCATGCACACGCACACGCATGCGTTCAAGCGCCTCCGTGATGCTCCAGTTGCTCCACGGAGCATCATGCAGGCGCTGTAGGCGCCATGCGCCTGCACGGAAGCTTTTAAACTCCGGTAAGGAGCTTGGACAAGTGGGTGGGCTCTCCGGAGCATTGTACTGGAACGGTATCCAGTGCTCCAGGCTGGCTCCAGTACACTCGTACCAGGGCATACCACCTGCAACCCACCACTGATGCATACATCAGTGGTGGGTTGCAGGTGGCATTGTCCTCTGTGTTGCCTATGTAATTATGTATGTATATACATAATTACATAGGCAACACAGAGGACAATTTTTTTTAATTCCACAAAACACATAGAAAGTATATACATTTTTGTATCTTCCTTATATCCTCTTATTTTCTCTCAACAAAATGACAGTTTTCAGGCAGAGAAAACTTTCTATTATCAAAGAAATATATAGTTGCTTGCAAGTCAAAAGTTTTATTTATTAATTAAATTTTGTCCAACTTCATAGCGTTTCCTGGCAATTTATAACAATAAAAAGAGTACAGTATTAAAATAACATAATAAAAAAGAAAGAATAGTGGTGTCAAAATAAAGCCACAGAATATAAAATCTTGCATACATACAGTATTTCGATAGGAGACCTATTACCCCCCCAGGAAAAGGAAAAGTTATATTTTTAAAGACTATCCCTATGAGAATTAGATAAGTGCCATATGACAGTCTGAAGGGGATGCTGTTCTAGATGGCAAGCAACATGACAGAGAAAGCCAACAGTATTTGGCTAATAAATCAAATACACGCCCAACTTAAACCATATTCTAGTTGGTTTATAGCCAAGAATAAAGCATAAGAACAAAATAAACAATAACAGGAAAAAACAACAGAAAAACCTGGAACTACAGTCACAGTTCCTTGATTCAATCTACAACATTCTCCTCTCAATCTGACCTCACCATTTCTCAAGCTTTCAGAAGATAGCCAGATCTTAAGTCCTTTCCTGAAGATTAAAAGTTGGAAATTTGTTGGATCTGGGAGAGGTGTTTCTTAAGGCATGGACTGCAATGGAGAAGGCGTGCTTCTAAAAGCAAGATAGCAATGTTTAAGGGAAGGGACCTATCTACTCTGATGGGATAGCCAGATACTTCACTGGGAAATGGTTTGCAGATAACCTAGTTCTAAATTAGATTAAAAAGAAAACTTGAGCAAAAGTTATCCTTTCCAATTACATTATTATGGGATTATTTACTTTTGTACCACCAATGTGTATAGAAGTTTATATTCCAACAGTAACACAATATGGCTGGGTGTCAATATGTATGGATTTTGGTCAGTTTAAGGATAATTATCTTATATGCTCCAGATGCTCTTTTGTCTGTGCTTTTTCTTCCTAAGGAAGCCATCTCAAATTTTTCATGGTATTTTGACTACAAAAAATTCTAAGGAAGAAAAAGCACAGACAAAAGACTAGCCTTTTGATAGTGAAATCAATTCCCTAATACTCTTCAGGTAAGAATCAATTTTATTATCTTTAGAAAAGGAGGGAGTTGACCACAGCTGGGAAAAATTGTTATTTAGCCAGTCACATAGTACGTAGAAATTCCTTTTAAAATTGTATTTATTTTTAAATATTGATAATTGTTTGCACATCTCTGAGATTATGCATAAAATAGTTGATCACTTGTAACTATCTCATTTTTTTTTGCATTTTAACTTATTTTATTAGGTTGTTTTGTTTTTTTAATTTATTATCCCATGGGTATAATATGGATAATATCAAACTGCAGTGACCTGCAACCCTTTGGACCCCATGGACCTTTCTGTGGAGGAAGGTTTTTCTGTGGACCGGAGGGAGCATGGTTTTGCCTGCTGCCTGCATGCCACAAATGGGCTTTGCTTGTTTGTGTAGCCCAGGTGCTGGAATGCCACGGATCGGTGCCACTCCATGGATCAGGGGTTGGGCACTCCTACCATACTGCATTAACAATAGTGATAGCACTTAGACTTATATGTCACTTCATAGTGCTTTACAGGCCGCTCTAAGTGATTTACAGAATCAGCATATGGCCCCCAACAATTTGGGTCTTCATTTTACTGACTTTGGAAGGATGGCTAAATTAACCTTGAGCCGGTGAAAATCGAACTGCTGGCAGTCAGCAGAATTAGCTGCAATACTGCATTCTAACCACTGTGCCACCATGGTTCAGTAGAAATATGGATACATGGGTAACTGGGTTTGGCTTATCTATGGATGGGCATATCCCTGAGTATGTACAATAACACTTTTTAAAGTGCCTGTATATCCTGCATATACGTGCTATAAATCTATCCAGGGATGAAGTGACCCTTGATTTTTTTAGCCAAAATACCATGAAAAACATGAGATGGCTTATCCCTGGGTTATACATTCTTAATAGTGTTTTGGTTGTAAATTCAAGGCTCACTTATCTACAAATGGATCTTATACACAAGTATATCATCATCATTATTATCATCATCATCATCCCATTGTCTATACCAGAGCTGTCAAACTCCCAGCCCGCAGGCAGGATGCATCATGTGCTGGCCACACCCACGCCCAGTTTAGCAAAGGGGGGGGAAGTCCTGATATATCACATGACGCTGCCGTGACAGTATGATTTTGACACTCCTGGTCTATTTACTGCAGGATGAAGGCCCTTTCCGTATGTTTTCAACCAATATGTTTGGAGTGTGTAATGTAAAGTATGTATGTATGTATGTATGTATGTATGTATGTATGTATGTATGTATGTACAAATATGTAATGATGTGAATCTTGAACTGTTTGACTTGTTTCTCGTGTTATATTAAGAAATGTTGAAAACTCATGGATATAGAGATATTCAGAGCTATTTTCCAGCTCTTCACAAATTACTCCCATTCTTTCTCCTGATACCACATAGAAATATTATATGCTTATGTTGTGATAGCAATAGCATTTATACACTTGCTTCACAGCCTTCTTTAAGCAGTTTACAGAGTCAGCATATTGCCTCCAACAATCTGGGCCCTCATTTTACCGACCTCGGAAGGATGGAAAACTGAGTCAACCTTGAGCCTGGTGAGATTTGAACTGCCAAACTGGAGTCAGCTGACAGTCAGCAGAAGTAGCCTGTAGTACTGCATTCTAACCACTGTGTCACCATGGTGATGATTCCTTTAGCAAACTTTTAAACTACAGATTACTTATTAACTTTTAAAATCTAAGCAAGAGATCTTCATATTTTATAGAGACTACAACCAAATTGAAATCAAAATTATAAACAAAATGATAGATTGTAATAAACTAAGCTTATGGGTTCTTCCTTCTTCTTTTTCTTCCTACAATTTTAAACACTGCCAAGCATGATAACTATCTGTGAGCAGCAGAACTGCATTGATTCAACAGGAAGTTCAACTGAATCCAAAATGAACTGTAGAAAGCTCCTAAACCAACATGTCTCATTTCTAACTGTATCTAAAATGGTATGCCTTTTCTGTTCATATACCTTCAAAGTATACAAATAACAAAGCTACAGAAAAACAAATTGAGAAGAAAATGCTACTCTTTAAAGATAAAACTACAGATTACCATATTTTTTTGGAGTATAAGATGCACGGGAGTATAAAACACACCAAGGTTTTAAAGAGGCAAATTAAAAAAAAAGTTTTTGCACTCTGCAAACCTTCAAAAAACATCCCATTTTTCACAAAAATGGGCCCATTTCCCCCCTTTAGGGGGCTTGCAGAGTGCTCGGGGGGGGGGGAATGGCTTGTTTTTCGTTTTAAAAAAGGGCATGGATAGCCTTTAGGAAGCTTATAAAGTGCTCCAGGGGCGGGGGGGGGGGCGGTAAAATTGAGCAAAAAACAGGCCGTTTTTTGCTCATTTCTACCCTCCCCAGCCCCCAGGAGCTCTCTAAAAGCTTCCTACAAGCTATGCATGGCCATTTTGGTGAAGGAGGTGGGGTTTCAGGAGGCAAAAAATGCTGTATTCAGTGTATAAGACACACCCAGATTTTCAGCCTCTTTTTTGAGGGGAAAAAGGTGCGTCTTATACTCCGAAAAATACAGTATATAAATGCTACCAAAGAAACTCAGTGGTATTGTCTTTTTATTTGTTAGGCAATTTTATAAGAGGTATTAATAAAATAACAAGATTTATTTTCCAGGCTAAAAACTATAATTTCATTTATTTTTATTCAACCTTTATTATGGAATCATATTATGCAGTGATTGCAAGGGATCATAGAACTTATCTAGTCTATTCCTTTCCTAGTGAAGCAACCCATTGTTACAGCATTCTGGACAGTCTCTGTTTAAATATCTCCAGTGAAGGAGAATTCACTGCTTCTGAGGTAATCTGTTTCATTATTAAACAGTTCTTATGGTTAGAAACAATTTCTTGATGTTCAGCTGAAAGCTTATTTCTTGCAATTTAAAACTCTCATCTTTTGTCTTATGTTCTGAATTAACTCTGGTAGGTTATTTCCCATTTAACATATGAAAGCCTTCAGATACTTGAAGGTAACCACCATATCTCCCCAAGGCCTTCTCTTCTCTAGGCTAAACATATCCACTGTCTCTGACTGTTCTTCCAGTCTTTCCTTCCAGGAACTTATCATTATAGTTGTTCTCGTCTGGACATGTTCCATTTGTCAATGTCCTTCTTAAAATGCACTGCATAGAAGCAGCCACTAAAAATTGTTATGCTATTCCCAAAGCTTGAAATAGTATGCTATACAGTAAGGTGCTTCAGCTTGTTGGGACAATTTAGGAATTAATATAAATATAAAAGGAGAAACATTCACTTTTGAAAATCACTTTCCATTTTTAAAATAAAATAATTATATAACCATGCAAGATTATGGTACTGCAATAATGTTTAGAAACAGACTTCAAAATTAAAGTGTGGATCCATAAACACTCTTACAACATATTTTGGCAAGGTTTCATAGTTCTGGTGAATCCCTAGTTCCATTCATCAAATAATATTCTTTAAAAAGTATTTATTCCTATGGCACAGTATAAGTATCATATTTAAGAACAAAAAATAAAACATCTAATAAATATAGAAACGGAATGAATTAAGGTAATATCTTATTAGCTTGCAGAATGGGAATTTGAACATATGCTAATTACATTTTGCCATACCCAGATATCAACAAGTCTGCAATATTAAAAGCAACTAGAGCTGCTAAGCACTTTTGTTTCATAATCTAAGCAACAGAATTACACACCACTATTTCATAAAGAAAAATATACCTTCAAGCAAAATAATCCTTCCTGCCTTTGACCTTCCTTTGCTTTTCACTTTATGCTATCCCAAATAAGAATAATAAAACAAAGATATGCTTAATCGTGATATACATTGCATGAAATCTTACCGTGAAACTATTGTTGACATTTTTAGTGCTAGATTCTGCCACACTGGCATCTGTCAGATCCACCTCATCAAAAATAATTGACTGGAAAAATTTAAAAAGGTAAGAATTAATGCCAAGAACAAAAAGAAAGTCTAATACATAAAATTTGGAGATTAATAGAACTATTAGGAGTAATTTCTTCACAGGAGATTTTCTCACCTATTTTACCAGACGGATAGCTAAATCTTTTAGAAGTGGCTGATGGACTGGAGGAATGGTAACATGACCTGTCCAAATGGTGCAATTAGGGTCTATGCTCTATGATGACACTCTATATCCATTTATCCCAGACATGTTCTATGAGTCAAAACACCATATAAAATCAGAGAAGCAGAATGCTGCCTATGCCTAGGATTATATTGGATATAATGATTTTATACTTCTACTCCCCACCATCTCTTTTGTTCACCAGCAGACATTTCATCTGCCCTCTGTTGTTACTGTGGAAGCTGGCTCTTGAAAGTTCCCTATGCATAAAACAGATGCCAGACTTGTTAAAAAGAACGTTGGTCCTTACCTGAATGTTTCTTTTCTGCAGCAAAGGCGGAAGGGGCTACAGCAGGGTTTAGTCACAGCCTGATTGGTCCAGAGACTGAGGGAATTTTCTTAAAGTCACAATCCTTCCCTATTGGCTCCCAGTTTCCTCAAGATCGAATGGAAGAGCTATAATCTTATGTAAGGCAATAACTGGAGACACATTCAGAACCATACATACACCTCCCCCCGACCGCCCCTCGCCGGGCCTATCTGAACTTCCTAGGGTGGGATGTAGCCCCCCCATCTTCGCTGCAGAAAAGAAACGTTCAGGTAAGGAATGTTCTTTTTCCCGCAGCTTGGTGGGAGGGGCTACAGCAGGGACATACCCAAGCTAAGTCCCAGGGTGGGATGAAGACCCTGGGAGAGGGGAGGTTGCCACCTGCTGAAGGAAACAACGCCCGAAAGACGCATCCGCCGAGGTGAAACGGTCCAAAAGGTAGTGTTGGATAAAGGGTGTCGGGGAGGCCCAGGTGGCTATCCTACAAATGTCCTCCAGGGGGGCCCTAGTGGCCCAAATGGCCGTGATAGCGGCACTGCGGGTGGAATGGGCCGTGATCCCTTGGGGCTAAATAGGCCTCACTAATGGCTTGTCTCAATCATCTACCAATGGTGGCAGACAAAACCCTAGCACCCAGTGTGCTGGGCTGAAAGGATAGAAAGAGTGCCTCTGACCGGCAGAAAGAGGATATGCACCTAAGGTAGATACGCAAGGCGCATCGTACATCCAGCCGGTGCCATAGGTATTCCCTCTCGTGAGAAGGAGAGGGGCAGAAGTTGGGAAGTATGATTTCCTGCGATCTATGAAACAGAGAGTTCACCTTCGGGATGAAGGTAGGGTCTAATCTAAGGACGACTCTGTCCTGGTGAAATTGGCAAAGGTCGTCCCTGGATGACAAAGCTCCCAACTCTGACATGCGTTGAGCGAGGTGACTGCGACGAGGAAAACTACCTTCAAGGTGAGGAATCTGAGGTGAACCGTCTTCAGAGGTTCGTAAGGGGCGCCCATGAGGGGCCTGAGTATGGTAGAAAGGTCCCATGTCAGGAAACGATGCATGGGGGGTGGGGAGGGGGTGGATGCAACTTCGCCATCCCCCTGAGGAACCGCTTAACTAAGGGAACTTGGGACAACGAAAAATGACCATCCCCTGCCAGGATAGAGGAGAGTGCCGCCAACTGCCTACATAGGGTGTTATGGAAGAGGCCAAAATCCAGGCTCTGTTGAAGAAACTCTAGGACCTGGGTGACAAATGCATGGACAGGGGAGAGATGAAGTCTCTCGCACCAGGAGGTGAACGCCGACCACATGGAATTATATATCTGTGTGGTTGATGGTCGTCTGGCCGCTTCGATGGTGGAAATAACCTTAGCCGAGAGGTGAGCCTCCCTTAGGAGGTGCCGCTCAAGTGCCAGGCAATCAGTTGGAGCCACTGGTGCTCCGGATAAACTAGGACCCCTTGGCACAGGGCCATCTCCTCGTGTGGAATCTCCACGGGGGAGAAATGGAGAGCTGCCGGAGGTCTGCAAACCAAGACCACCTCGGCCAATACGGGGCTACTAGGATGATGTGTGCCCTCTCTAACATTACCTTCCTCAGGGCCCCTTGGATGAGAGGGAGGTGGGGAAAAGGCATAAAAGAGTCCCGGAGGCCAAGGGCTTCTGAGTGCGTCCGTCCCCTCCGCATTGCGCACTGGGAAGCAGGAGAAAAACCGGGACAGTTGTGCATTGTTCAGACTCGCGAACAGATCCACCAGCGGGTGGCCGAAGCGGTGGCAAATCTTGTGGAACGAGTGTCCTGCTTCTTGGTATTAGAAGGGAGAACCTTCTTCTTATCCTTTTTCTTCACAAGAATTGGTTCAAGTGAGTCCCCGAAAAGGTTAGCACCTGTAAAAGGAGCAGCAGCCAACCCTCACTTGGACTTGTTGTCCATTTGCCAATTGCAAAGCCACAAGAGGCATCTAGATGTAACTGAAGTGGCCAACACTCTGGATGCAAACTTGATGGAATCTAGGGTGGCATCTGGTGAAAACTGGGTGGCCGCAATAATTTTTGTCAGATCCTGATGGACCCGTTCATCTTGGATCGGGATGCGATCCTGTAACTGGCGCAGCCACATGACGGTTGTCTGGTTAAAATAGGAAGCAGCGGCCGCTGACTTAATCGCCCAGGCGGAAGCTGTAAAATTTTTGTGTAAGATGAGTTCTGCTCGTTTATCCTCGGGCTTTAGTTTATCTGCCACATCACTGGAAATGATGGTGGAGGCGTTGGCCAGGAGTGCAATGGGAGGAGCTATGGTTGGTAACTGAAGAGCCTTGGAAAATGCCTGCTCCATATTGTAGAAGCGGCGATCATTACTAGATTGGGCAAGGAGGATGGCCGGGCCCATTGGTTCTGAACTACCTCCAGGAAGAGGGGAGGAGCTGGAACCTCCTCTTTATCTGTATTGGGATTAATAAACATAGCGAGATTAGGGTCCCTCTGTTGAGAGACTGGTGGGGGCCCCGTGCCAATATGAGTAGTCTTCTTGGCCTTGTGTAAGAGGGGCTTGAAGGCCGGAGGTGTAAAGAGGCCTGGAAAGGGCCTGGGAGTCTGGATGGATAGCCTCCTCCTTGTCTGAGAAGCCTAATTCTGGATGAGCACCCTCCCCCAATGCTGAGGCCTCGCTGACCACCATGGGGAATGGGCCCTAGCCTGGCCTAGGCCCCGGGCCGGAGAAGGAGACCTGTGATGTCTATTGTCAGAATGGGATATAGATGTCCTTTGGGAGGACCTATCCCTTTGGACTAACCCTGATGTGATGCCCCTAGATACTGCTGAGGCAATAAGCCTTCTGATGCTCTCAGGCAGGTCTAGATCCTTCAAGTCCTCCTCCGAGGGTCGCCTGGCAGACGGACCCTGTGGAGCTAGAAGGGAGGGAGGAAGATTATCCCCAGATTCCCTAGCTGAAGGCTCACCATCCCCATCCCTAAACGATCTAAGGGAGATGGGGGGAGAAGGAAAGGTCACCTGCCTGCAAAGTCTAGCCGGGGAGACAAAGGGAGAAGAAGGACTGAAACCCCTAGGGGGGAGGGAGAAAGAGGAGGGATGGGTCTCACGGAGACCTGGATCTGTCTGGAGATGCAGGCTGAACATGGTGAGATTGTTTCTCAGCTCTGGCCACTCTCTTCTCCAAGGCCTTCTGTCTGTGGAGTTCATCTCTCACTGTGGCTCTAGAGGGGCGCTGATCTGCAAAGGCTTAGAAGTCGTGGCCATAGGCCTCAATCTGGCCTGGCCTTCCTCTCTCTTCTCCCCATTGCTCCCTTCAGGGGCCTGCGCCGCCCCGGTGCTTGGAGAGGCCATGCCTCACTCACATGGCTGGTCTGCGCAGGGAGTCGAACCAGAGCCCCCTCGGCCTCGATATGTGGTCGCGCTGCCAGATGGCTTCCAAGCCGCTCTTAGGAGCTGTGTTCACTAAAGCGGCAAGGCTAGAATGACGTGTCCAATTTCCTCTGCTGTGGCAAGCTGTTAAGGTGCGGCGGCTTAGGACACGTCTGGGATAATCCCAGCGACGCGGATTGTGATTTTGGTTGGATCTCCGCGATCGTATCTCGTTGCCTTAGAGCCTCCAGGAATCTCAGCTGCGATGGGAGCCCATCACCCCTGCATACCAGGAGTCGGACAAGCCCCTTCAGCCCAGAGGCAAGGACCAGGAGCCCTGCTTTCTTATGAGACTGACTACCAGACTCGATGGCCGGCAGTCTGATAATTTAAGAATTTAGAGTATCCAATTAATCAAATTAATACAGCAATTATCAGTATCTCAAGGAGCCAAAAACCAGTACTTGGAGAGGAAACTGGGAGCCAATAGGGAAGGATGGTGACTTTAAGAAAATTCCCTCAGTCTCTGGATCAATCAGGCTGTGACTAAACCCTGCTATAGCCCCTCCCACCAAACTGCGGGAAAACAGAACCATTCAAACTAAAAGTAGGTTAAAGAGTATTTATGAATAATTTTTAAAACAATAGTCTTAGTGCAAAGAGTCATTTTTTGCACCTCTTTCATTGGAAGTTTCACCCTTTCTTGTATGGTGATTGGTATGTATGGTTGAAAAAGAACTGCTTTAGTAGGCTTTGCAGTTGAAAAAGGATCTCAGTAGAGGGAACTTGAGAGGAAGAGACAAATAAGCTGATTCACCCTTGAAATAGGTAAATGGAATAAAATTCTGAAGTCCATCTGCCCATCTCACCCTATTTGCTCTTTTGAGCAGTGGAAGTTGGGTACTTCTCAAAGCTATATCTGTCTCTTAATTTGTACCAATCACCATACAAGAAAGGGTGGGACTTTTAATGGAAGAGGTGCACAAAGCATAGCCTGCAATCGAGTCTATCACCGCCCCAGATGACGAATCTTTATTGTGGGCGAGAGATTACTTTTGAGAAAGTTGACAGAGAACCCCAGGGACTATAATGTCTGCACGGTCAGGTGGAGATCGTGAACTGCCTGTCCATGCGAGTGGGACTGCATGAGCATGTCGTCAAGGTAGCATTGGAGACTCACCAGAACGGAGCGGAGGTGAGCCGCCAATGCCGCCAGGACCTTCGTGAATGTGCGCGGAACTGAGGTTAGGCCGAAGGGGAGATCCCTGTATTGGAAGTGGAGCCCATTGTGGGAGAACCAAAGGTAACTGCGATGGGTGCAGGATCAGGATGTGGAGATAGGCCTCCATTAGGTCCGCAGATGCCAAGTAATCCCCCCGCCTGATCCCCTGAAGAATAGATCTGAGGGAGAACATTTTGAAACGCCTGTAAGCCAGATATCGATTGAGGCACGTGAAGTCCAAAATTGCCCTCCAGCTTCCTGCCCTCTTCGGGACAGTGAACAGGTTGGAGTAGTGGCCCAACCCACGCTCCATCTCTGGGACCGGTTCTACCGCATGGATGTCCAGCGGATGTTGTATGGCTAGAGACATCAGTCGGCGATGTTTTGGATCCCGGGATGCTGGAAAGGTCCTGAAGAAGTTTGGGGGCATGGAGAGGAATTCTAGGTGAAGGCCATTCCTGACCGTGGATTTTACCCAGGTATCTGATGTTATTTGATCCCACTGATCCACAAATAGTTCCAGGCAGCTGCCTATGGGAATGCTCGGGTTGGAGTCATTTCCCTTTATGAAAGGGATGGCCGCCCTCCGCCCCCATGAAAGGGCTGCCTGGACTGGCTCTGGTACCTGCCCCCGTCCTAGTAGTAAGGTCTCTGGGGCTGCCTATCTGACCTATAGGGGAAATATCTGTGTTGCTGGTACTCCGGCTCCAGAGCCTTATAAGAATGCCTGCGGTATGAAGACAGACAATTGTCCATCTTCTTGGTGTTAGTCAGTAAGACCTTCTTTTTCTCTTTATTCTCTATGAGAATCAGATCTAATGATTCACCAAAAAGGTTAGTCCCTGTGTATGGGGTAGATGCTAAGTTCCATTTGTCCATTTGCCAGTTACGTAGCAAGAATAGACGCCTAGAAGTCACCGAGGTAGAAAGGGCTCGGGACGAATATTTCACAGCATCCAGAGTGGCGTCCGCAGAAAACTGTATGGCATTAATCATCTTTGTAATAACTTGCTGCAGCCGCTCATCCTGAACAGGGATGCAATCCTGCAGCTGATGTAGCCACATGACCGCTGATCGGTTAAAGTAGGAGGCTGCAGCAGCAGATTTTCTCACCCAAGTGGAAGCGTTGAAATTCTTATGCAAGGTAATTTCCGCTCGCTTGACTTCAAGCTTTAACTTATCAGCCACATCACCTGACACGACAGAAGAAGAGTTAACTAGGGTGGTTACTGGAGTGTCCACAGTGGGTAATTGAAGTGCCTGGGAGAAGGCCTGCTCCATGTTGTAGAAGCAGCGATCATTGCTCCCAGGCTTGGGAAAGGTGGAAGGGCGAGCCCACTGATTCTTTACCACCTCCAGAAACAGAGGGCCTGGAACCTCCTTCTTATTGGTGGCCGTATTGGAAAACATGACCAGGTTCGGATCCCTAGGTTAAGGAACAGCAGGCTCCCCGGTCCCCACCTTAGTGGTTTTTCTGGCCTTGTGTAGCAAGGTTTTAAACATTGGAGGGGAAAAGAGATTGGGAAAGGCAGGAGGGTCAGGAAGGACAGTCCCTTCGTCTTCTCAAAACCCTATGTCCTGGTGAGGGTCATCCCCAAATACCGATCCCTCACTAACCACTGAGGGGAAAGGGGGTCTCGCAGTCTAATGTCTATGGCCAGAGGAGGGCCTCCTGGACTGCTGTGACTTGAACATGACTTATGATCCCCTGGAGGAAGATGTTCCCTCTGGGTGAGGGCTGAGGCAACCTCTTTTGAAATTTCTGAGGAGATAAGCCTCTTTTTTTTAAAGTTTTTTTTAATTTTCAAAACAAACACAACACATAAAATCTTCCTGTTTTACATACTGTAGAAAGTGTATCAGTTGGTTACAAAAGACTTTCGTGCATCTCTTCCACAGTCTAGAGCATAATTCATATTAACTCAAGTATTTTAACTCAGATATTTATACATGTTACCGTCATCCTACCTCCATTTTCATTTGACTATAGTTATTTAAACATCCTTCATCATAAGATATACCAAGATTTAATACATAACCACATACTGGCATTTCATTTACTATTTCTAAAATCCTCCAATAACACTAAATCCTTATGTCCTATTCTAGCTAAACATTCATAATATTTAATAACAAAGTTTTCTATCCTTTTCAAATCACTGTTTACAATTTACATCTCATTTCCTTATGTTGTACCCATACATATATATATACGTTATTATCATTATCCCTCCTTTATTTAACCATATCCTGCATCGTATCATTTCCCCCCTAGTAATTAAGACTTAACTGAATCTAACTTAATTCATTATTATTATTATTATACAATTGTATCACAGCGGCCAGTTGTTTCGCCGGATTTGGCATTGGTTACTAGTCGGGCCCCACCCAGGGACCTAGGACGTCGTAACATATTTTCGTAATATGCGTGCAGATCCAAGCAGTGTGGCTTTTTGCATTTGACTGATGGTGATTTTGTCAATTTTTAACTGTTTTAAATGTAATTCCAGTGCTTTTGGAATAGCACCCAGTGTGCCAATTACCACTGGAATTACCACTGCTGGTTTGTGCCATAATAGTTGAATTTTGATTTTTAAGTTAAGCGAAAATCCCACAAGATCTTGACCATCTGATTTTCGGTGACTTTTTCAGGCTTATGTTCCCACCAGTTTGTTGCTGTTTTAATATTATAATTTTTGCACAAATTCCAATGAATCATTTCTGCTACTGAATTGTGCCACAATTTATATACTCTTTCCAGTAATAAAACAGTGTCATATCTTCTGCCATTTGTGGCATCAGTCCTCTAATCATCTCCTTAATCAACTTTGTACGGACTCCTCTTAGCAATTCTTTTCTTATAAAATCTCTCATGTAATTTCGATGCTCTTCTTCTGTTTCCTTAATCAGCTTATCTTTGATTATCGGTAGTGTTATCAAAACTATTGTTAATAAGATTTCTCTCTTTAAATCCATAAATTCTTTTATTTTTTCCTCTTCTGTATCTTCCTATCTGGGGTAGGTTTCCCCTCCATTTAATTCCACTTTCAGTATTCCACTCTTTCCGTTTTCAGAAACAAACCAATCACCATTAATATCAGCAATTTTAATTTCTTTATATTCATTTTCCTTTTCAATTTTTGGGATTTTAACCGCCACTTTTTCCATTTGATGAACATCTTCAACATCTCCGTCATATTTTACTGCTAGATGCACTAAGTAATCCAACTTCTTCTCTATCCTCTCCCTTGTATTTGATAATTTCTGTATTTCTGAGAGTATCTTTTACAGATTTAAAACTTCTTTCTGGTGTTGAAATTGCGCCATGATTTTCAGCTGACAAACACTACTGCTCTAGCTTAGAAGGTTTTAACAAAATTAAGCATCACAATAACATTTCACCTTTCTCTGGTTAAGAATCTACTTCAAAGGAACCTATGTGTGCTTTTCTTCTTTTTATCACTCTCTATAAACAAGCTGTGAGTCCTTGAAGTGCCAAGCCAGGATAATCAGTGAAAAAAGTATTTCGTTTCCAATACACAAACCTTTAGCCTCTGAGTAGCAGTGTTACAATATTACAATGTTACCATTTCTTTTTGTATCTTTTTGTATTTCAAGTTTAAAAAAAGGTCCGATTCTTAAATGAGTTAGAAAAACATCCACAGTAATGAAAGAGGAGAGTTTTAGTCCATAGATTACAGAGAATAGTCAAAGAAAAAAAATAGGAAACTTAATCCATTCATTTTAAAAGGCTTGCATAAATTCCATCCGTAAAAATAGCATTTAAAAATTAAGATAACCCATTGTTCAAAACCAGTCCAAATTTAATTCCGCTGCTTATTTCTTCTGTTCTCCAATTTAAATTAACTTTAAGGGTTTTTTTTATAGGCACCAGTTGAAAACACTTTCTCTTTCCATATACTTCTGTTTTGGAGCCACCCAGACTTCATCAGCCATTTGGCTGGATTTTTTGTCACCATCTTGAAGAGCTTCTCTTGAATCAATCACAGACTTTGTGATGTCCCTGTGATCAGCAAGATGTATTTTTCCTGTTCACTATCTCTGCGGGACGGTTTAGATCTGTTTGGACCACCCAGAGACAAAAGTATCGACTGCGATCTCAGAGCATTGAGATCACACATCGTGTCATTGCGACTTCGGCTCCTCCCCAGGAGATAAGATTGTCCTGTAAGAGGGCCCTGAGGAGCTAGGGTATAAGGGGGAAGAAAATCCTGAGATGAACCCTCTAAGAGATCCCCTTCATCCTCCCTAACCCTCTGGGGAGATATGGGCGGGGGGATAGAGAAATCTCCTGCCCGGTTTGCCTGGAAGGCCTAGCATGGGAGATAGAGGGGAAAGAACGGCTGAAACCCCTGTGGGGAGAGCCAGATTGATGAGATCCAGGCCTTAATGGAGATCTGGATCTGCTGGGGGAGGAGGGCCTGGTGGCCTGGGCCTGTCTTTCTGCCCTGGCAATTCTCTTTTCCAGGGCATGCTGGCGTCTCAATTCATCCCTCTTAGCAGCTCTGGATGGGCGCTGGGCAGCTGAGGGCTTAGATGCTGCTGCCCTGGCCCTAGGGCCATCCACCACCCCTTTTCTGGCCTCGTTAAGGGCTCCTCTGGGGCCTGTAAAGTGGTGGTGTTCTCCGCCATTCATGCACTCACATGTCCAGATAATTTTGTTTTTGGGAGCCTTGAGGTCACCAGCCAGTGCAGAGGTCCTGCGGGAGAACAGCAGGCTGCGTAGATCAAAACTTGCCGGCCCGACTCTGACCGCAATGTAAACAGTGGTATGAGTGCCATAAAATGGCTGCATCCACGTGCGCGCTCCAAAATAGCCACAGGAAGCTTCCTGTGCCATTTACAGTACTTTTGCCTTGCCGCTCTTGCCTTTATCAGCCGCGGCTCGCTTGCTCAGGCACGACTCTCATAAGGGAATTTGAAGTCGCCCTCAGCCTACCAGCGTCTTAGAAACTTCGCAGCCGCTCCTGCGGAGCTGTCGAAAGAAGCCTGACACCCCTGCAGTCCCAGGGACCAGTCAGAGATCCTGATGCCCACGAGAAGAGTGGATTGTAAATTAATTCTCCCTCTACACACTGCGAGATGGAGGACCCTGTCCCTGCAAGGCAGCAGCTCAAATCTTAGAATTTAAGGTAGCCAATTGATCAAATTGTAAAAAAAAATGAATAAATCTACCTACTCACACATTAATTTTCTCTGGGAACCAAAGCAGTTGTTTGGACCAAAGACTGAGAGGAACTGGAAGCCAACAGGGAAAGGAGGATATTAAAAGAGATTTTCCTCAGTCTTTGGACCAATCAGGCTTTGACAATACCAGGAGTAGCCACTCCCTCGATTCTACTGGAAAATGACTCCTTGCATTAAGACTGTATTATTTTAAAAATTATTCATAAATATTTTAGGCCTCTTTAACTTACTTTTGTTGAAACCGTATGACATTTTCCAGGCTTCTGTATAAGCTTGCAAAAAGATGCCACTGTTTCAAGAAACCCGTTAAAATTGGTGTAACTATTAAGATCTGGAACAAATCTTCTCAAGTATCTAGAGGGATTTGATTCCTAGCATATCTGCTCACTTATAAAAATGCAAGCTGTTCATATCTAGAAGTATTTTTATAGAGAAATACACTTCAAAACAAAGAACCTTAATGTTGTATTCATTATATGACACATGGTCAAAACTTGAACAGACGCTCACTAGAATTCTCCACTCCAATCTACTGCTATATGAAGTCCTGACACAGTCAGGCAACTTGTTTCAACTGAAGAGATCTCCACATATCTAGAAGATACTAACAGTTCAACTTCATTTGGTAAATATTCAAGTTACCATCCATGATAATTAATATAATTATATATATAATTATAAATATAATTATAATTAATTTTTTTGAAAACTAATTTTTGCCAAGGGATTGTGAAAGAAAGCCAGGTGCATGAAGTTATTGCTCTTAATGACTACGTAACTACTTTATCAAGTGCTTCCAATACCCAGCATAAGAATTCTGTATTAGTTTCAGTTTTGTTATATAAAATAAAACTTGAAAGAGCATAGGCCCTATTGCATAGAATTGTTATTTATAATTAAATACAATGTTATACCATATATCCTATTTTTCTGATTTAATGTTGTCAAGATTTTGCAGTATCTCCAAAGTCACACCACATTAGGAGCATTTCAATATTATTGTTCTAAAACTAACTGTATTCCTATGGGTAATAAAAATGAAATGTGTGATCCTATTTTAATATTTATACTTAATGTATAAATAACATACCTTAGCAGTTTTTGCGTAGTACAAAGTTCGTCCTCTCAATTTGAAATATCGTCTTTTCCACCGCTGGAAAGAATTGGTTTGCTTCATCAATATGCCCTCTTTAATAATAGTCTGGAAGCCAAAAAAAAATTCAATAATGTTTTACATACAGCTCATTTATCAGTACTTGCTCCTCTTCCATAATAAAGTATTGCTGAGGTTGATAAAAATATTATTTGACTGCCCTCTGCTGGAAATAACTAGCACATATTTGATCTGTAAATCTTTTCTATATCCAAATGCAAGAAGCAATTGCTTCTATGTATAGAAGACACTATCATGCTATGAGAATACAGTTCATTGAGCAAAAATTATCTTATAGTCATAATATCAGACTGTAAAGAAAGGTCAGGCTAAGGCCAGCCCTGTCAATCCAGCCTAAGCTCTGATGTGACTTGTTTTAAAAAAATTAGCACACAGCAGGATGTCTCATAAACCTATCAGCCTTTGACTGCCACAGGAAACAATCTGCATAATTAAGAAATGAGAAGGACAACAATGAAGAAGCAGAGAGGCAATCTATCCAGCTGTTTTTTTTTTCCAGATATTCTTGGCCCTGTCCCCTTGCTCATTGGCTGGCTGGCCGCCATTTCTCAGGCTGAAGTGCCAAGCCTATCTTTACACAGTTCCTCCACATTTAGCCACACTTACACAGACATTCTCTATCCCCTTTCACATAATATGCATATCCAGCAATAATGATATTTTTATCTGCATTCATTTAGACACTTTAATTTAAATAAGAAAATTAGCTCAATGGGAAAAAGTCAATAAATAATCAAAGATAGGTAAATCTTTAAAACAGATGGAAGTTTTCAAACCAAATACAATGGGTCTGGCATTAACTGACCAATGCAGAGCTTCTATCAGCAGGAAGTGGCACAATATCTAGTTTAAATACTTCACTTTAGCACTCTCTCCTCTTCCCAATTCAAGCAGTTCAGCCCAGAAATGAAAAAAAATAAAAGATATTGAAAGAATTCCATAACATATTTTGTTAGTACATTCTTTATTTGAAAATAAGAACGCAAGAAGTATGAAATATAGCAGTGTTTTCAATTTAAAAGGAGTGATTTAAAAATCATTGCTGCTTAACACCATTATACTTAACAATGAATGTAATCACTAAGATCAATAGTATAAACCTTACTACATCATCCTACTGAATTCATGTCCTACCATAGGAAAAAAATCTATAATTTAAGATTGTTATATAGTTTGAAGATTCTTTAAAAATAATTTAATGTTAAATTTAAAAAATTAACTAGGTCCAAACTATTTTCTTTAGATAGTCTATACATGCCCACCTATTTTGATATGTTGTTGCATATCAAGGTCTCCAACACTTAAAAGTACCCTTTAATAGAGGGACAAATTATCTAAAATGTCTTCTTAATTGCTGCAAATTTTCATGGTTTCCCTTGCCAACTGTTTTCTCGGTAATCATGGAGGAAAAAGCAGTATAAAATCATCATTTGTAATTTGTTTACAGAAGAATATACATTCTAATTTTATTAAATAAAAACCAAATCAGAACTTTTAGGACAAAAAAAAAGAATCACCACTATAATCTACCAGGCAGCCTATATATGCCTTCTAAGTCAAGATAATCTAAACTAGAAACATTGAAATATTACCATAACTAATTTCCTGTTAATGGCATTAAATGGGACAGAAACCTTGGATTTCCTATTTTTATTAGTGATGAAATGGGGAAAACTCATTCATACTTTTCAGAGACAAAATATAGAAGAGTTAGCAAATAGGGTTTGCTTAGTTGACCTGAGCTGACCTCAATGAAGCTAAGCATATTCAGACCTGATTATATTCAGAACACGGCTCTGAACTAGACTGGAAAGTTAAAAAAAACTTCAGAAAAAGGGAATACTGAATGGCTTTTTATAAGAAAACAAAACAGTTACTGTATTCATAGGCACCAGTTCAACATGAGACACTACCTTTTTATATTCTAGGATAATCACTATCAGATGGTATCCATTATTATAATCCTCAAAATTATATAATACAGTACATTAAAGCACTAAAAATGGATGTCATTAAGCCTGACTGCCATTAATTTCCCACACACCCATGTATTTTTCAAGGCAATAGCACAGAAATTATTTGCTTCTAATCTGTGTCCATATATATTTGATAACATCTCAGTTTAGCCTACAATCTTGGTATCTCCTAATAATCTCTCACCATCTATAGAGCTTTGATTAGATTTGAAAGAGGATTTTAGAAATATAATCTCTTTGTGCATCTCCTGAAAGCAATAATGTCCGAAAAAGAAATTGTTACTTTAAAGAGTTGTATACAGGTGCTTTATTCTAATTCTGAGGCACCTTTTTACTTTGATGCACTGTAATAAATAAAGTCCAGATCTGTTTAGCTTATGATGATTAGCTATGCTCAATTAGATGCTGCCCCCTAGTTGGGCTCTACTAAAGTAAAGCGCTATAGAACTGACATACAAAAATCTCTTTTTAAGAATTTTTTCAACTCTTCATAGGAAGTGTATATTTAAAAATCAGCCAACTTTGTTAAAATTATGAGATAGGGCCATATGTATTCTTCTTCCCTATAGCTAAAACAGACAAAAAGGGCAGCTACCCTGACTACTATAAGTATACTCACATCATAATGAAGTCATGTCTTAGGTTAAATTATATATGCAATTCATACTACAATTTGCCATAAATCAGCAATATGAGTCAGCAAAATGCATAAATGAGCGATTAGATGAAATTAACAAAAATCAAATATTTTTCAAACAAATTTTAATAATTGCTTCCACCCCACTAAAGTAAGAATAAGCTATATTTGGGATGAAACAATAGAAAAACATGTATTATTGCAAGTATTTAAAACAGGTGAAACATAATCGAAGCTTAAATGCTAAAAAAGATTGATAGAGGAACAAGTGGAAGTACAAGGTGAATTATTTAGCTCTTATAAATGATCACAGAACTAAATTTGTTTCTAATTTGATTTTACATTTTATTAGCCTGAAATTTGCTAATATTAATATTTGTATCCTACTACTACTTCATTCTCTTTAAATTTATGTCCACCCATGTTTCCTAGCCAGCCAGGGTGTTTATTAACATTTACAGAACAAACTCACCTGTGCAAATGTTGAATACTCTTCCATCTCTTTTAAATGTTGGCTTTTCAAAACAAAACAAAAATCACTGCTATTTCCCCAAAATTGTGGAGACCAGCATGCACTTCCCCTTAATTGAAAATAAACCAGGGGATTTTTCCAGTATTAGAATATTTACATGACCTCCATAGGTGCATGACTTAGATATGAAAAACTAGCAAAAATGATGTCACTGTGAGTAGACTGCCTCTTTCAAAACACAGATGCTGCTGGGGGAGAAAAATGAGATTGTAGTTTACAGCTGCCCATCTCTGCAAGAGAGCTGCTGTTCTATTTATAGCCAGGCTGCTTAGAAAAGACTTTGGTGGGTTTGGGCGGAAAAGGCTGGTGATAAGATCAAAATGACTTTATAGTGTTTTTCTTTTTTTATACGTTGCTCCTTTTCTATAGTTTGTTCATTTCCCAGTTAACAGTTTTCGGTCTTTTCAATTCTAGGGAATGTTTTTTGAGCCACCAAGAGTTGAGGTGAAAGAAAAGTAGCAGTTTTCGTCTCCCTAAACAATCTTTAAAAGAAATAGGACTCCATGTTCACAGCATATTTTTAGGTATCATATGTGGGCAGTTATCCACAGTCAATGGCTAAAGAGGAGAAATCTATTACTCTGCCTCCTCACTCAAAAATGAGCAAGCACTATTATAAGAAATTTTACACACTCCCAGTAGCTATCAACTAATCATAAAAAATAATGCATTTTAATTATATTGGTCATTGTTGGTAGCCAATGCAAGCACCAATTAAAAGTTAAAAACATTATCAAGAATTTGCATTCCAGCAATGCTACTTGGGTCCCAAAGAATGCAATGAGGTTCACACATAAGAATAATTGTTAAAAATCATGCTGTGTCTTCTTTCCTGTTTCACAACCAAGATCTTGCATTGTGTTGTAGTTAAGTGAAGGTCTAAAGTCTAGACTGCCCAAGTAATAATACTTTCCTTTTCAGATGAAAAGGAAGAAAGTTTACTTTAAAAAAAGCCCTTCTGGTTAATTGATCTTCTCTAGGAGATAACAGATGAGAAATAATTTATATTTACAAGTTGACCATTGTGTAGATTCAAATAGCTGTGGCTAGATTCAAGTAATAGTGATTTGTCTGATTCAGCAAATAACATTGAGGCATAAAACAACAAATTATGCAATATAAACACACATGCTGTTACTTATGAATAATAATTTAGGATATTCTAATCAAATGATACTCCTATGAGTTCTGCAATGTTTTCTAATAAAGAAGAAAAAAATCATTTTGGGAAAAATGTATTTTTGCAATGTCTTCTGAGCAAGGTGAAAACCCGTTTGAAAAAGAGCTCAAGAAAAGAAATTGTTCCTGCTTCCTGAATATATGCATTGTTACAGTATCTCTTCTGCAGTTGCAAGATTTTTCTTTCAATCTATCTCTTTTCAATAATGGATACAATATAAAGTACTGTAAGAACATCTTCATTATTCTTCACATAGATGAGCATAAAACCATCCCTTGAATTTAGGAATCTGAATGCTAAGCAGGTGGGGAAAAAACCCATAAAGCAACTGTGAATATGTTTTACTCACTGGGATTGGAAAGTTAATTCAAACTGTAATGTAAGTCTTTGCAAATAGAGAGCACAAACTACATTGTGTCTGAACCCTATTATTGTTTCCACTTTCCACAGTATGGATGGTAAGAAGTAGAACAATCTGAAAAATCTGAAACAAATTTATGGTCATTTTGACAACCCTGCACAAAACCTCACATACATCAATTAAACAATAAAAACTGTCTAAATTCCTTACAGTAATACCTTAATTTCTATTTTCAGCTAAGAACCTACTATTTTTTACGTTCTGGATATATTCTGGATTCCTATTGTTCTTCACCATATCCTGCTGCCATATGTTCCGCAGGTAAACTATGCTGCTTGAATATAGCAGAGAAATTAAATAAAGAGAACTACATTTGTAATAAATTTATTTCTGCACCAGTGGTGAAAAGTAACACAAATTTTACTTTTAACAGCAAAATAATAGATTGTAAAGCACTACTCAAAATTATTAAGAATTTAATTAGGCTAAATTGCAAAACAAAAATCCCCTCTGCCTTATATGTTCAGTAGTTTATAATGCTTATTGTGGCTAAACTCCCACAAGGTAATTTATAATTTATCTTGTGGTATGTAATGGTATTTTTCCATAAACAAAACAGAATTCAATCTAGTAACATCTTTTATTTCAATTTAATTATAACTAATATTCAGCGATGCAACATATGACCTACATGGAAAATGTGGAACGAACTCCCCGCAGGGATTCGGACCCTCACCTCTCTCCAGGCCTTCCGAAAAGCCGTCAAAACCTGGCTTTGCCGGCAGGCCTGGGGTTGATGAGTTCCCTCCCCTCTCGACTTGTAGGGCTGCGTGACTCTTGCTTATTTTAATTGTTTGTATGTCGTTTTATGTTCCCCTTTTTCCCTTATTGAATTGTTTGCCGCTCTGAGTCCTTCCCGGAGAAGGGCGGCATACAAATAATAAAATTCAATTCAATTCAATTCAAAATATCCTAGAATTCCCTGTGACTCTCCAATATATGGTTTAGAAAAGGTCCCTGTCCAAGGCCCTTCAGAAAATAAAGCTGGACCAATGTTCTGATATTTCTATATTTCTATATTCTAAATCACGGGTGTCAAAATTGCAGCATTACTTTTTTCCCTTCCCAGAGTAGAGGTGGATATGGCCTATGCGTGATGGATCCGGCCTGCAGGCCACCCTGTTCTAAATTTACGATGCATAACATACTTTCCACTAGATAATAATGTATGTGGCAATAAGTATTTTGTTATCTTCTAGGTTCCATACCAAATGTGATTTTATTTATTTTTTTAAAATGCAGTTACAACAAACAAAAACATGGGTAAGATGGTAATATCATCTTTATTTCCATGAATATTTCAAAGTCTTACATAGACCCAGAAGTAATTTAAGAAACTAAAAAGTGCATCAGTAATCATAGCTGCATGTCTTGTTTGGGAGTCTATCAATCTTATTAGAACTTTTTCTAGCACTATGACTTGATTTACTCACATTTCTAAATAGATTCAGTGCAGTGTTGATTGGAGGCAGTACGCCCCAGTACGGGCGTACTGGAGCCAGCCCGGAGCACCAGATACCATTCCGGTATGGTGCTCCAGAGGGCCCGCCCGCCCGAGCTCCTTACCGGTGTTTAAAGGCTTCTGCGCTTCCGCGCAGGTGCATGACACATACAGCGCCTGCGCAATACTCCATGGAGCAGCTGGAGTGTTGCAGAGGTGCTAAGATGCATGCGCGTGCTGCGCACATTTGCACGTGTCCAGGAGGACGCTGGCTGCGTTCCAACCGTACCGGTTGGAACACAATTTGCAACCCACAACTGTTTTAATGAACCAAAACATTTGGGGAGTACTGCTCTGAACTTTTGGAATTAGAATTTATCAGAGCTTATGGACAAATACATCTTTGATACAATGTAACTGTATGATCATTTGTGGAAAAAAGCCACAGGATTTTGGTATTTGTGTGGCTGTGAACTGAATGAGTACAGCTGTGATAGCTCCTTTGGATGCTAGCTTAGACAAGAAAGAGCAGCTGGTTTCAGAGTTATCCAATGGGAGTAATGTTGAGGACTCAGAGCCTGAAATGTCTTCAGTGGACAACTCAGTGTAGCCAGTTGGAAATGGCAGAGATGCTATATCAAGGCAAAGCTGCTCGGGACACCAAGTTAGAATCACTGGGTAAATGGCAGCTGTGCAGACTGGGGAGGAAATGTACCTGCAACCAGTCAATTCAGACAAAGAGTTGCTGCCAATCCATGGGCCAAGCAGAGAGAGGAGCAATAGAGATCAGTGAGGCTACTCATGAGGAGGCAGACTTACTTTTCTTAATGAGGCACACAGGGCAGTGCCCATTTAATCAGGCCTTAAAACTTAGTCAGTTGCTGTGTATGTCCTGAAGATTTCATCCTGCCTTATTGTGTCTTGAATTCTGTGATGCTGCTGTTACATTTGTTATGTCTTTGTGACACTGTCATTGTGCCTTTGTTTTGCCCGGCCATGGTGTAACACATATTGTGCTTATAACATCCTTTTTAAAATTACCTGTTACAACTTTACTTGTTTTCATTCATGGAACAATTCCACACACACCCCCCCCCACACACACACAGATGGTTAATGACATTGCCTGTCTCACACATAAAAATCTCATTGTACTATATAGTACTTCAGATTTACAATTTTTTAAAGACAACTAGTTAGACTTCTCAGTGTATGCTGATAAATACCCAGGAGCAGAATATTTGCTTTGTGAAAGAAACAGAAATGAAATAGAAAAGTTTAAGACTGAACACATTTCAGGCTTTAAGAAGCTTAATGTTTTCTTGCCAATATATGAGATAAAAGGAAAATACTGTCTTAGCACATGAGATTTATTGCAGTGAATACTTAAGATCTAACTCGCTGATAAATTCAAGAGACCAAATTCTTGGCTACAGAACTAACACTTACTATAATACCATAAAACTCTCCAAAGCTTATAACCATTCAGAAGAATTAGAAGAACAATCCTACAGTGACTGGGAGGAAATTGGATTAGGAAAACAAATCCTATACTCATGGTTAATTGGAATACTGAGTATTTCTCATTGCTCTAAAGAATTGCTCTCAAAGTCAAATCACAAATGCCCCATGGAAACTAGCCCATTTGCCTGAGGGCTGAAACACTGAAGCCTTTTCATCTAATGGTAGAAAACTTACTTTTTAATGCTCACATTTCAGTCTATAATCTGTACATTGCATATGTTGCTGACATGCAACTCTCATTCAGACTGGCAAGGATGAGTGATGTTGGATATAACAATTCAGCACCATTAAATAGCCATAAGCTATCTGTTGCCCATCCAATTTCAAAAGAAGATTCAATTTCCAAAAAAGATATATTTATTTCAAATCCCCACCCTACAGAGTGTCTGTCAAATTTCCAAGCCTGTTGTTACCAGGAGCAAAAGTGGAACAACTACAGAATTTCTCCCCCCACACCCCATCTCCACATTTTTTACAGATATTCCCAGCCAAGGATCTATTCCCAGATCTAGCCTTTTGCTTCTTAATTCCATGGATAGCCCCCAAAAGACTTTCCAGTTCTCAACTTGCAAAAACAATCTGCATATCTGCAAAGCTTGCATATCTGCAAAAACAACCCCCCCCAACCCACCCATTATAAAATTACACCAGAGTCTCTTTTACCAAGACAGGACTTCCGATTCTTGCTCACCCCATTTTCTTCCTGTGGTCACATTTTTTTCTTATTTTGCAGAAAAGGGATCATTTTCACAAGGTAACTTTGTTGTCCTGAAATACTAATATGAAGTGTATGAAGGGAAAATCAAAGCACCACACTTTGTTACTCCTCCCAGCTCATATTCTTCAACAAGAAGATGAAGGATTGAAGAGAAGATTGCAATGCAGCCAACTCAAAGCTGGTGGATGTTGCAGCCTTTGTGGCTTCACATGACCTTATTTCTTTTCCTCCCTTATGGTATGTAGGAAAGGTACTGTTTTAATTAGCAGCTAACCTGCAGGCAGTAGTTTCCTCAAACAAAAACCAGAATGCCAGTTATCTATGTTCTGGCAGATGAGTTCACCCTCCAGAAGCCTCGCCTGTCCTGGCCACCTAAAAAAACTGCATCTCCCCTCAAATTTTCTTTAAAAGCTCGTCTGCATAGATTAGTACAAGTACACGTCTATTTATTATTTTTTCAGTGCTACTGCTAAATAAGTATTGTTGCAATCTACAAAAAATGACCCGGAGAGTTTCATGTTTAAAATCTCTATTCTAGAGAACCTAACCTAATCTAGAGAGCATTTTTCTGTATCTTAAACAGCTGGCTTTATATGATTAGTGAGTACATATTACATATAATTTTCAATTTTTTTTAAAAAAAATTCTTTCTAAGATCAAAACCTAAACCTAACACAAATATGTAACTGAAGACAGATTTCATCACTAAGGTGCTTAACTGCACAGCAGCTTCTATTCTATTTTCTCTGGAATGGCCTTACTTTATCTGGTCAATTTTAATGGGAAATAATTAAAACATTGTTACCCCACTTTTGTTATTTCCCTCTTTTCCATTTTTCTGCCTTATATTTATTCAGACATTATTTGTAGTCATTTTATTTTGAACACAATAGCACTACCAGTCTACAGAGTTTAGAGATGCATCACATTATTCCAGCATTTAAGAGGAATTCTTCCTTTTTAAATGAATTGGGAGGTTGGGTGGCAGACTCACTTATACATATTACTGTATATACTCGAGTATAAGCCTAGTTTTTCAGCCCACTTTTTGGGCTGAAAAAAGCCGCCTCGGCTTATACTCGAGTCAGTGAAAAATTTGCCCGAAATGGAGGAGAAAAAGGGGCGGGGCCATGCCGCTGGGTGACACTCGTGAATGGCCCAGTGCCCCTGTGAGTTTCCCCTCCCTCTGTGTCAGTTTGCCGCGCAGCGCGCACCGCACCATCCCCCCTCCTCACGTTCTAATGTAATGCAGGGCTGTCTTACGATTCCCCTTCCTCCCCCTCCTGCCGCTCTGCAACGATGTCCCACCTCCTCCTTGTTATGGCAAGCAGCCACAGAGCGATGTCCCACCTCCTCTGGTACAGTGATCCAATGATAGGAATCACTGTGCCGTGTGTCATAGGAGGCGGGACATCGCTCCCGCGGCTGCACGGGACATCATCATCACAGCGGGACATCAGCATCATGAGGTGAGTGAAGTATTTCATTGAATACACCGCTAGTTTACTGTTTTTCTTTGAAATAAATATTCAAAAACATTATTGGTATCTATTTTTATTTTTGAAATTTACCGGTAGCTGCTGCATTTCCCACCCTAGGCTTATACTCGAGTCAATAACTTTTCCAGTTTTTTGTGGTAAAATTAGGTGCCTCGGCTTATATTCGGGTCGGCCTATACTCGAGTATATACGGTAGCAACTCAACGTACATATATCATTACATTAAACCCTTTTAAGAGAATAAAACATGAGGTAAGAAAATGAAGCAAAGCTAAAAGTTTTGAATCACTTTGTGGTGAGATCAGCAGCAAACAAATTTAATAAGTAAAAGTACTTTATACCAGCACTATTCCTTATTACCTTCCATATTTTCTATTCTATGTAGTCAAGTCTTCTTTCAATAAACATTTATTTCTCACAGCAGAACTATTACCTTTCCAACAATATTTGCACAATTAAAATTTCGCCATTTTCCCCAACTTTAGTAAACATTTTATGAAGGTACACAAAATGTATCTATTTATTTTATTTTTTGCTATTTATGTATTACTTGCAATTATTAGCTTGCAACTCCATTTCCCCAGGCAAACAATTACCTGGATCTAAGATCCACTAATTGTTAGAGCCACACTCCCTGTTGCCTCATATAGTTATGTTTCTCTCATGCTATAACCATGTAATCTACATACAAAATAAATGTATGTTCATATCTTGAATCAACACACTGCATTCATTATTTATTACTTATGAATGCTATACATTAAACTATCAAGGATACATTGCGTATTCTCGTCTTAAAGTCAAACCATTTTCCAATTCATTTATTCTGATGTACTGTATGCTTTACTTCAATCATACCACTCAGTGCATTCAGCCACCATCTTTTATATATTCATCAAAACATACCATAATTCAAGACAATTCACTTAATCATATACTTTCTCTCTAAATCAAAAAAATACAATAAATTTTACTTTGTAACAAAATTTTCACTCTGTTCCTAGGAATTCTTTTTTCCTCAAGCCTACTTTCTATTCACTCGAACAATTTTTTATTTTCTCTTCCTGCAGTCACTGCACTGTATTTTTATTCATCTAATTACTTTCACTTTTCATTTTTTGATGTCCATTTTTCTCACAAATCTATTGTTGACACTTGACAAAAATGAATGGTGTTACATTCATAACCATTCATTACTCTTATAACCTTCACTCATTCAGTCTTTCATCATAAATAAATCAAAGCAACCACACCTTAAACATGTTTCTTTGCAGTTTATATGTTCAAATAGATTTATGTTCACACCATGTACATCGAATAAACAAGATCTTTTTCTAAGTAAATACTTGTGATAATTCTTATTCATTTTTAGGTCTTCAAATGGCCAGATCCTTATTTTGTATGCTTGCATCTCACTCCTACTCATCCATTCATATTGCTTAACAGATTGTTTTTGTCCTGGACTGCATTCGTTGAGAAAGTCCAGCTTTTTTTCCTTTATCACTTTTATCACCAATATGCAACTATCACTAACTATAGATGTCTAGTTTTGTACATACACATAAAAATCTAAATTGATATCAATTCATACCTATTTATATTTTAGTTCTTGCATTCATATTTAAAAATGCACTTCATTTCCATGCATGTACTTCCCATCTCTACCCCATAAAAATGAACAAGCAACACTTTAATCTACAAATACTTGTGCAAATTTACTCAATACTGGCTTGTCACTGTTCAGGAGTATCTCTGTGATAAAAATGAATGTTTTGCCAATAATTATTGTAATCTTCCACAAACATTATGCAAAAATTGTAATTATGTAAAAAGGAACTGATAGGTAAGGAAGAACAGAAAATGCTTTTAAAATGTTTGCTTTATTCTACTTCCATTTAAATAAATGTTTTAACAGTATTAGAAACTTTGTTATTACAACTGAAGTCCTTCTCTATTATGCTGAGTCATATAACATGCACATTTTCTACAAGCCCTTCAAAAGAGATGCATCATAATGCATGGAAGTTACACTGCAGATAGTAAGGACAATGGCTGTGCCTGGAACATGCATGCCAAAACAACTGGGAACAGCTTCCAGACAATCACGTGATTGTGGGAAAATATGTTGTTACTTTCTATGTTTAGTATATATTATTGTGTATTTTGAAGCACTTTTTTCAAAGGATTTACACAGTCCTATAACATATGTACCAATCACGCTATCTCTCACTTTTCATTGGATGAATGTAAGGAAAGCAGGAGCAATAAGGGTTGGATTAAAAGTCACAAAGCATTTTGATTGATTGTTCTGAAATCTTGAGTTGCCTTGGAAATGATACTTAGTTTAGCTAAAGATTTTCAAGCAGATTAAAGCAATGGAAGCTTAATGGCTGTACATAATTTCTGTTTATACTCCTTGTACTTAAAATGTTTATATTCACATACCACAAGCAAAGTGTTTGAGTTCTGTTACAGCTATATTGACGTAGGAAATGATGCAAAACATAGTAAGTGATTCATAGTTGGTTTCTGCCTTATTTGAACTCTCTCAAAAATATGGTATTCATCAATGTTAAAATTAAAACTTATTCCACTTAAAGTATTCTCATATGAGGAAGTTGCCATACCACAATGTTCTCCCTCAGTAATGCTTGCATCCTAAAATTGCACTCATGAGACTGATATACCCTTTTTTCATAATTGTAATAGAATTGCTTTTTCACAGTTTAAATGTATTGTTTAAACATTATCAAAATATTTAAGGAGGAACATTTCAAATATTTGTCATTCAGTTTTATATAACTGAAGGCTTGATCATTACTTTTTTTCACAAATATAAATAATAATGCATCTGTACAAAATGTATGGTTTCCTATGAAACAAGCAATTAGGAACATTTGATATACACTGCCAGGAACTCTAAATTGGCACCCAAATGAAAAGAAAAACGACACACCAATATTAAAAGATAAATAATGGGCTTGGAAAATGTTTTATGAAGCTTCCACCATATCTGTTATGTTTTATACTTTTTATGAATTATGTGCCAGACAAATTAATCAAGTTACTTTGTGTTTACTATAGGTTTGGCTATTGCATTACAAATAAACATTCATTCATCTGTTTCATTTGTCACATGCCCTCATTTGAAAGAAACTTTTTTTATAGCTAATAGTCCTGATTTTCTCTATTTTATGTATTTGGAAAGTGAGAAGCCTAGAATAACTCTTCTCAGTCCTCAATTAAATATTATACCATGTATACTTGGATTAATTGTTTTGTTGGAAACAAGTATATGTTCAATGTACTTGATCCCATACAAGGACTACATTGTTCCTGCATTCAAGCTGTGCAGCTTCCCTGCCCATTTGTGTTGCAGATTGAAACAATGATCAGGAAATAGATATTCTGAAACACCTGAAAAAGTTTTCATGTGAAGGAGTCCCTTCCTCAACCAAAGAAAAAAATAAAATTCAGAGGAAGAAACTCACGGCAGCTTCTAGGCAGCCTTCCCTTAGCCTGGATCCATGGAAGCAACAGAGGGTCTATTCAGGTGAAAAGACCCCAGTAGGATAGACCAGACAGATGGACAGGTTGTGCCTACAAGGCAAGACCTAGAAAGATATCTTTGAAACCACTGTTGGAGTTTAGGAAGCAGACTTAACTGAGCTGCTTGGGATACCTGCTAAGAAGTAAAGGGCTTCAAAAATTGTGCGTTCAACAATTGCCTTCAATAGCAAAACTCCAAAGACGGTGGAAGGAGATCTGGACATAAATGTATCTTCTTTGGAAACTGAAGGACAACTTGTGTGCAACCTGTGTCTAATAATGCTCAATTGCAGCACCCAATATTCCTCACCCTGGACTAGACTAGCTGGATCTTCTAGAAGTAGCATTTATCAATGACTGGAAAGCCAGATGATTTAAATGTAATTGTTCAAAGTTAATTTCTTTTGTATTAATTTCTTGCTCCTACCCCAAAAGACTTATCCACATGTGACACTTGTAACAGATTAGATTTAAGAACCCAGATATAATGCTGGTGTGAAATCAGAAATTCATTGCTGTAATTCTCCCTAGTAGGGAAAGGCAGCTAAATTTATCTAATTTAAGATTTAAGATAATCATGGATCTTTTGCCAAAACAGTGATGGTTTTATTCATACTTATAAGAACTTCAAGTACTGGATTCAAACCAGAAAATATAACACTCCTCTCTCTTTCTAAGGCGCTTACCTTTTTACAGTTGCGCTATAAAAATGCTGGCAGAAAATCCGGGAAGATTGTGTGATACTACTTTCTAAATTCTGGACATTCTGAACCAAAACAGTTACATAGTGTACATTTGTGAACAGTATGTATATTATATATGACTAATAAAACTCAATTATGTCAGACAGTTACCAAGTTTGTACCCCTAACAAGTTGGCCATTGAGAAGTGGCAGTCATTAATGTTCATAGGCAGAATCTTCAGAACATTTTATGCTGCAACTAAATACAACATTGCCTCCCATTGAGGGAGAGTCGTATAAGTTTCTTAACTCTTAAAACAGTGGAAAGATCAGTGATTGGGTTCACTCTCTTTTTTCTTTTGAAAAAAAAAAGAGCAACTATTTGCTGCCACCTAGACAGGGAGTAAATATAAATTATTTTATCCTAGTCATCACCCCCATGTAAGATAAAGATTAAGGCTTTCTCAGTCCAACTGTGTCCAACTCCAGGAGGCATTGCTCATCTCAATTTCTTAGCTGAGGGGGCCAATGTGTCGAAGGTCCTGAAATGATACCTAATTATCTATTTGCATTTGCATGCTTTCAAATTGCTAGGTGTGCAGGAGCTGGGGCAAATAACAGAAGCTAACCCCATTGTGCTGTGCTCGGGTTTTGAACTTTCTAGGTGAAAAGCTCAGTCTATATATATGAATGATTCAGAAGAAATGATGGGGTGGGGGGAGGCACGATGGCTGAGCTGAGCTTATCTTTTTTTACTGGTCAGGATGTACCTAGTTGACTGTTCAATATTTTAGACAGACTCTCTGAAAAAAGCTTGGACTGAATAAGCAACCAGATAGAAGCCAGTCAGTAATGACAAGTTAGCCTACTGAACTCAGTTTAATTTATCCTTATTAAACAGATAATGTTTGGGCACATTCAAAGAGCATTCAAAGCACTCATCGGATCAAACTATCACATCACCCAAAGGAAGCATTGGTAGAAACTTTGGTTTAGCTGTAATCCTTTTGGGGAGTTCACCCAACCACTATGCTGCCTAAAGGGGGAGTTTGCTCACAGGATCAAGGATGAGCAAGCTAAAGAGAGGATTCTTTATGCCAAAACCTGGTTTCCCATAGAGAAGGTGAGAATAGTTTGGTTTCAATCTAGAAGGATGTCACAGTTTAAACTAAGTGCTTTAACATGCCACAGAAACCCACACACTCCTATGCTGGCTCTCAAACCACGATGGCTAGATTTCCGTACTTTGCTAAGCCAAAACCCAACATATGAGTTCGAAGCAAGTATAAACCTTGCCAGCGGGGACGGGCCATCTTTACCCAGTCTCAAGTCCAACATTCCCCCAAACTCCCCAAGAGAATCGAGGCTGCGGTGCCAGGGGCTCCTCTCGCCTTTGTGCACGATGCAGCGACGAGCCCCAGCGCTTGAGCGTCCATGCCGAGAAGCAAGCGCATCTGCTCCGGGCAAGCCAACTCCACCGCGCTCCTTTGCTAGCAAAGGCGCAGCCCCACCGCTGTCACCTTCACTGGCTCACCTGGGCTCCTTCTCTGCCTGCGTGACCCTGTGGCCGCGCTCCGATCCGTTACGGAGAACGGGAGGAAAGAATGAGGCTTGGAAGGACAAGGCTCCCACGAGAGAAGGGAGCCCACAGGCTCTCCCCCCCCCTCGCCCGCCCTGGGGGTCCTGGAGGGAATGTGCGGGGGGGGGAGAAAGGGGGGGACTCCGAAGGGAGGTCTTCCCCTTGCATACCACCCCACGGCTGGGGCTGGAAGTGAGAACCGAGCTGGGAGGTTGCAGGCCCCGCGCGTTTTCCGCCTGGAAAAGGCAGAGTGGGGATGAAATGGAGGGTGGGAAGCCACGGGAGGGGGGGAGAGGCAACCGTCGCCTCTGCTCCCCTCAAGGCCCGACCCTCGTAGCCCTCACCTTCTGGCGGATCTGGCCGGAGGTGGAGACTTTGCGGATGAGCTTCTGTGGCGAACCGGATTCTTGCTCCGGCTCGCTGTCCGACGACTCTTCTGCCGCCGCCGTAGGAGCAGCGGCGGTGGCCCCGGCCTGGGGCTGCGAGGCGCCCGTCGCCGCCGCCACCGCCGCCGCTGCCGCCATGCTGCACGGTGAGGCGCGGAGCGGGCAGCACCACCTAGTGCCTCGAGCGACGCTGTGCAAGCGCCTGCCCTGCGTGGGCTCCGCAACAGCAGGGGAGAGAGAGAGAGAGAAAGAGAGAGAGAGAGATGCCGGCAGGCTCGTGGGCGGGCCGTGTCCGCGCTTGCCCTCTGGCGGGCCGGCTTCGCATTGGCCCGAAGCAGCCGTCCACTCAGTGAGTGGGAGCTCGAGATTCACGTGAATTAACGGACGGGATGTTCAGCTCCATGACTAAAGCGTCCTTAGATTCTGAGTGGGGCAGAGTAATTAATCTACACCTTTTATTCAGGGTTTATTTCTCTGCCATGAATCATTCTCCACTTCGGTAACCTGAAATGATACAGATTATTCAGCGACGGCACAACTCTGCCATCCACTGTTAAAAAGTTTAGATCAGGTTGCTTTCTGCCTACACAGTTCCTGCCCTTGCGAAGTGGATTCATTCAGGGTACCTCTCCACCTTTCTTTGATTCTATTATAGTTCGGTTCTATTGTAGTTTCTAATATGCTGCTGCTTAAACGAGGAGCAAATGCACTAAATTGTCTCTTCAATATTGTGGAATCACAGACGACAGATTTAGCTTTATATTGGGAAAGAACTGTCACACAAAACAATTTCCAATGGGACCATCTGTCCATGCTTTTAAGCAGTAACTTTTGAGGTAGGTTTCAAGTCAATTACTCACTTTTCTCACTCTCATAAGCTTTATTTATTATTTTAAAAGCACACATTTCGTATGTGAATCTGTGCAACAACAAATGCACTAGCAATAACACAGATACATAACTATAACAGCAACCAGTACATTACTCTGGTTTTGAGGTCTGAGTCAAAGACTCGGAACATTTAGACAAATGCAAATATTACTATGCAGGGTCATCCAACATCTTAGCCCAAATTTCGTAGGTCTTTAAGGCCTTACAGAATGCCAGCCAAGTCGCATGACAGAGTGTCCTGAGTATATACTAAGTCCCACTAGGTCATTGTTTTTCAACCTTTTTTGGGCAAAGGCACACTTTTTTCATGAAAAAAATCACGAGGCACACCACCATTAGAAAATGTTAAAAAAAATTAACTCTGTGCCTATATTGACTATATATAAAGTGTTTTATACACTTTACACCTTACACTATGTCACGGCACACTAGTGTGCTGCGGCACAGTGGTTGAAAAACACTGCACTAGGTGACAGTGCCTCATAGAGAGGACCTGAAGGATGTTTAACTCTGTTTGCTCTGTTGGTATGGGCAGAAACAGTTGGAGATAGATGGTTCCAGAAATTAACTGGGTTTATGCCATGATGGGCTTTTCAGATGATTACCTGTAGCTTGTATTGCTGGAGGACTATTGGAAGGGCAGTCTGAGAAGCAGTGATGATATATGGGCAGACCAGGGTGTCCTCAGAAGTGTCCATACTGCTGTATTGTAGCAGGACAATTGAAATACAATACTGTTTAAAGGCAGCCTCTGTAGAATATATTGTAATAATCTAAATGGGAGGAAACTAATGTATGAATGACTATGAATAGGACTTCCATGTTTTTAAGAAAGAGACAATTGATACCCAACATAGATTTGTGCTAAGGCCCTCTTGGCCAAAGTAGTAACCTTCTTTGAGCAGAAGCTGTGAGTCCAACTGGATGTCCAAGTTGCACATCAACTGTGCCTTAGGGAGTACAAGCCCATTCAGACTTAAGAATGCAAAATCTCCAAATTCCAGATTGCTCAAAACCCACAGCTGCTTCTTCTGAAAATCAAATCAGTAGCCATTTAATTCACCTTTTTCCTATACTGCATCAACTCAGACATTTTGACGTAAACACTTGAATAGCGTTCAATACATTTTTTTAAAAAACATGATTTGGTGCTGTGATATAGAGCGTGACCCATCAAAAGCGCGTTCCACAAAAGCGCGGTCGACGAAATCGCGTATGTGACATCATCACAACGCGACGAAAAAGATCGAAAAATTGAAATAAAAATTAAATTACAGCAAGCCGATTCACATAAAGGTAAGGGTTAGGTTAAGGGTTAGGGTTAGGGTTAGGTTAAGGGTTAGGGTTAGGGTTAGAGCGTTAGCGTTACGTTTAGCGTTAGGTTAAGGGTTAGCGTTAGGTTTTTCGTTACGTTAAGGGTTAGGTTTAGGGTTAGGTTAAGGGTTAGGTTTAGGGTTAGGTTTAGGGTTAGGTTTGGGGGGGTTAGGGGAAGGTTTTAGCTTTATTTTTACATTTTTCTATCTTTTTCGTCGCGCTGTGATGACGTCACATACGCGCTTTCGTCGACCGCGATTTTGTCGTCTGCGGTTTTGTGGTAGAACCATATAGAGAATGTGAGAAACTGGCTAAGAAATGTTGTTTATCCTCACAGAAAATGTATTGTTGCATTATGTGTGCATCCAACAGAGAGGTCTGGTCTATCCTGACTTCCTTCCCACATATACTTCCAAGATATTCATTTTTATCGAAGAACATTTGCTAATTGTTATTCACTTTAAAATTTTATATGAACATATACAAAACATGATGTATAAAGTTGCATTAGAATTATTCCTTATATTTTCTTTTTCAAGTAAAAGGCATGATTAGAATAAATAAAAATTATAATTCAGCAAGACAGATACAGTACTCTGATTCCCCTTCAGGTTCCCTCAAGTCAGTTCCTGCTAGAATGCTGTAGTTCAATTGTTATAATTCAGCAGGATGAGGGATGATAGTAGTTGACATTCAACACAATTAGAATTCACAAAATTGAAGAAAGCTGCTTATAAATTTCCTAGTTATGTAAAAACAGTTCATCATTTTATAATAAAATGGGATCTACTTTCCTTACTGCAACTAAATGTAATGGTTTTATTTTATCTCCAGTACACAATAAACTGTGTTTAAAGATGATAGAAGAACTAAATGATGGTGTGAGAAAACCTTATACTTTTTTTTTTTTTACAAATTCTGGGGAAATGGTGAAGTGCCAGGTGGCTGAATGTGTGCAAATGTTGATTCTCTGTTCAAATGGGAAAATCCACCAAACTGCAAACCAAGAAGTTTCATCAATATGTGGGAAGATTTTAGACCAAGTCACAAAGCAAGCCTTGAAAGTAAAGTGATAATTATGAGAAATGTGTTAGAACAAATCTTGCTTACCGTATATACTCGAGTATAAGCCGACCCGAATATAAGCCGAGGCACCTAATTTTACCCCAAAAAGCTGGAAAAGTTATTGACTCGAGTATAAGCCTAGGGTGGGAAATGCAGCAGCTACGGTAAATTTCAAAAATAAAAAATCAGTGTTATTTGAAACTCAAAGTTATGTTTATTCAAGGGACCCGCTTAATTAAAGTGTTCTATAATATCAGTATGACTTATAATACTGCAAGTCTGCAATATTAAAATACTTGTATAGGGGATCCCCGGGATCCCCCGAAGAGATCAAATCACAACCAGTATGCCACCTTCTTGGTATATTGTTTTTATTTTCACTGAGTTTTTTAAAATGAGCATTATTTCATCCTTTTTTTCTTTATGTTTGATTGGTATCTGCAATTTGTGTTAATTCTGTTCATACATATAATATAAATGAAAAACCCAGCTCTCTTAAAAAATATTTTAAGTTCTTTCTGGTGCTCCCTTTTAGAATTGGCCAACTAATATTTCTGTTCGCCCAACTAATGTCAGGCAGAGTTAACTGAAAAAGTAATTTTTCATGAAAGGACATTTTCCTAGGATTTTAATTGTTCTTACTGTCAGATTTCTCGTTATTTCCAGCTTGAGTCTCCTTCTGACAAGTTTCCATTGCTTCTTGTCCTGTCCTCAGGTGCTATTGCTGCCGCCGCCTCCTCCTCCTCCAACAGCACCAGCACATTTGCTGCCCAGCGCTGCGGCTGAGGTGAAGCCGCCAAAGCTCCCACTGGCGCCCCCGCAGCGTTGGGCGGATATCCGGCAGTGCTGTTGGAGGAGGAGGAGGCGAACCAGCCTGCCATCGCCAGCCACCGCTAGCCCCGCCGCTCTTCCCACCCCCTTCCAAGCCCCACAGTCCAGCGGATGGAGCAGAAGCAGCTCCGGGGCTTCGCTGCTGCTCCCCGCATTTTCTGCACGGGGATCCCTTGGAGAGGGGATTCCAGCCTGCCATCGCCAGCCACTGCCAGCCCCGCCGCTCTTCCCACCCCCTTCCAAGCCCCACAGTCCAGCGGACGGAGCAGAAGCAGCTCCGGGGCTTCGCTGCTCCATCTGCTGGACTGTGGGGCTTGGAAGGGGTCGGGAAGAGCGGCAGGGCTAGCGGTGGCTGGCGATGGCAGGCTGGAATCCCCTCTCCAAGGGATCCCCGTGCAGAAAATGCGGGGAGCAGCAGCGAAGCCCCGGAGCTGCTTCTGCTCCGTCCGCTGGACTGTGGGGCTTGGAAGGGGGTGGGAAGAGCGGCGGGGCTAGCGGTGGCTGGCGATGGCAGGCTGGAATCCCCTCTCCAAGGGATCCCCGTGCAGAAAATGCGGGGAGCAGCAGCGAAGCCCCGGAGCTGCTTCTGCTCCGTCCGCTGGACTGTGGGGCTTGGAAGGGGTCGGGAAGAGCGGCGGGGCTAGCGGTGGCCGGCGATGGCAGGCTGGTTTGCCTCCTCCTCCTCCAACAGGCAACAGCACTGCCGGATCCAGTTGTAGACTCGAGTATAAGCCGAGGCGGCTTTTTTCAGCCCAAAAAGTGGGCTGAAAAACTCGGCTTATACTCGAGAATATACGGTAATTAATTTCATCTCATTTGTTTATTTGATACATTCTTTAATAATTTGAATATATAGGCAGGGAGATATCTTAATTGGTAGTGGTACTTGTGAAGATGATAGTAGACTGCTAACTGTATATAATCCAACATATATAGTTTTATTGCAAAACAGCAAATACAATTAATAAGCTGAGCTACAAAAATATAACTTCCAAATCAAGACAATTAATTGTGCCACTTTATTAGGCTTTTTCAGACCCACATAGATTATAATGTTATGTTCAGAGATATCGGAGCATACTCAGAGAAGAGCAACAAAGATGATCAAATAACTAGAAATTAGATCCTATGAACATAAATCAGAGAAGCTGGATATGTTTAACCTTGAGAAAAAAGAATGATTGAGAGGGGAAAATAATTGCTCTTTTCAAAGTGAACATTAGAAAAATAGTAAGAACAGTTTGACAGTGGAACACCCGTTTGGAGAAGTGGCAGGGTCTCCTTAATTGGATGGATTCAACTGCTAATAACTAGTCTGTACTTCTACATTTATAGTGAGGCAAGAAGCTTAAGTAAAAAGACAAGAACCACACATCAACTCAATTTAACTATTCTGTTTCTTAACAAATACAAAAGTTATGGCCTCTGCTAAATTTGTCCCTTCTCCCTCTTTCATTCAGTATTTGGATACTCCATTTTGCTTTCTTCTACAGAAGCTTCATCTTTCAGTTGCTGCCGAGCAAACTCCTCAAACACCAGGTCATCTTGGCCACTAACGAAAAGATAAGGAGTCTTTGAATATCACACTTTCCTAATATTTGATATTAGGAAACTCATTATTTTCTTTTTGCCATGTTTAAATGTATAATTTGTCTATTCCAGGAAGTGGAAGCTCTGCAAAAATGCTGTGGAGAGAGAGAAAAGAAAGGAAACAAAAAAGGAAGGAAAAGAAAGAAAGGAAAGAAAGAAAGACAGACAGACAGACAGACAGAAGGAAAGAAAGAAAAGAAAAGAAAAGAAAAGAAAGTGGTTTCCTGTAGTTTCTTATACACTGCAGTTTGGCTTCCAGATTTTATGTGATAATATTTTGGCCAGGGTGATTAGCTATAAAGGAGTAAAGATTTTCATCCCAGAAATGCTCTGGGATCCTTCAATAATAAGGAAGGCTGTATAAACTATATTATAGGTATTAGGTCTGCAGCTTTATTCCTCACTAGCATTCATCTCCATTGTTCTGTGATGCATTTTCTGCCACTCTAGGATTTACCTTTATCTGTTCCTGTGAGGCACTTCCTGTTCCTGTTGGATACATACACACACACACACATACACACACATACATACATACACATACATACATCATACATACATACATAATCACACACACATACACACACACTCTCTCTCTCTCAATGATGGCTTGTATAGTCTGTTAACTGCTTTTTGATTAAATTACTTGAAACATGGTGTCACTTTGCACTACTGAAAGACTGGTCATCTGAAAGTACCCAGAGTGAGCTATTGATCACTGATGTTGGAGAGAAATCTGCAACAGAAGTCAAATTTGTTGTTTCATTCAACTGAATCCAGAGTTGAAAGGTATAAAAATAATAATCAAATACTCAGTTTCTTTGATCATGGATCCCACATAGAGAGGCCCTTTGATGCATTGTTCCAATAAGAGACTTGGTTGATTAAGGCTTAATCCATTCTTTGTGATCTACAGCTCTTTCTATCCAACACTCAATGGCCACAGTTCATTTTGGTTTTGCTTGGACTGACATGGATGCTCAGAAAGACAAAAATCTTGTTTGTCTATTCAAAGACTTAGATAGATATATAACAATGAAAGGTAGTTTGACAGTTGGCTTTTTGAAATAAATTTACCTTAAGATTGGCAATGGTTATCAAGTTTTATGCATATGGTTTTTGCACTAGGTTCTGTGAGGTGCATTTTGAGAACTGCTGAGTATACATTTTTTGACATCCTATTCGATGAAGCAATAGACCTACAGATTGTCCTCAACTTATGGCCATAATTGGGACCAGAATTTATGTTGATAAGCAAAGTAGTTGTTAAATGATCCACACCCAATTTTATGACCTTTTTTGTTACATTTGTTAAGCAAATCACTGTAATTGTTAAGTGAATCATCTGGCTTCCCCCATTGACTTTGCTTGTTGGAGCTGGCTGAAGGCCAAAATTTATGTCATGTCATGTTATTTTACATTTTTTGGGGAAATTCCACTAAACTCAGAGAAATTCCATTCTGAAATTTGTATCTGAAAAAATTAAGTTCCCACTCTTCTTCATCACAGATAATACAGAAAGTTCTGTCCTGCAGGATACAGAATTATCAGCTTCATGTGAATACTTAAGAGCAGAATAGGAAGAGAAAACTAATGAAATAATTCTTACCTTTCCTTTTCTGTAATCACATTGAAAAAAAGAAAAAGGGAGAGGCTTAGCTAAACATGCTTCTACAAAAACGTAAAGAAGTGCCAATATGAGTGAGAAGAAGGTTGCAATATAACAAAAGACATGAACTAGCAATTTATTCTGAGTCCCAGAGACACCTGGTGATTTCCTATTATGTGACTGATATATTACCGGGATGGTCTCACAGTAACAGCCAGAATTCAACATTACTGGAACGTGGAGTTCTTTTTAGTTAGTCACCACTGTTCATTTAAACAAGCTGATCACAGCAGGAGTCTCTTTGGAGTTCTTAAAGCCAGCAAATCTACTGCCAGGTAAAGCTAGGCAGAAAGTAAAAAGCATAGTACATCCATTTGTGTGTTTTTGACTCAGTAAATTGTCTTTAAAACATCAAGAAACTGTCATTTTGCACAGACTTAAGTACATTCAACTATCTGTTGCAGTCAAAATGTTTCTGTCTTGGAAATGGGGGGCATTATGAAGTCTAAAAACACCAGGCCCTTGCTGCCACTCTTTGGTTTAATTTAGAGAGGTCCTAATAAAGAAAGTGTGGTTGAAAATGCAAATAGTGTTTGCTTTTTCAGTAATTTCTGTGGAAGATTCTGTGAAAGAGGATGCTTGCTTTAAAAAAAAAACATCTTGCAGCCAGTTAATTTTATAATAAGGTTATTTTTAACTCCTATAACTTTAATAAGAGTATAACATACATTAAGTAAACATACAATATGTCAAATTTTCCATTGTTTATCTTCATGCCTTCAAGTCTCAAAGCTTGAACTAACACATTGTCACCAATCACAGTAAATAACCAACTCTTCCTTTTAACATATCTAGGTCTTTGTTATTGTTAATATTTTTAGTGTAATTTCATACTAGCAAATGCACACTGCCCTCAAAACTTGTAAGAAGCATTCACTGCAGTATTATATAAAAATGAGCAAGACTGCATGTGTTCACTAAATTTATAGACAATCCTAACAGCTAAGCTTGCTGCATAAGAATTAAAAAAGAAATCATACTGAATTCATTAAGGGTAAATTACAGAAAGTATGTTTTATTAATTCATCTATATTTCCTATTTATAAATTGCCCATCTCCCTCAGGGACAGTCCCTGTTTCTAAATATATGATATTTATATTTAAATATTTCATTATCTTTTTATAGCTATGAAATATAGCTGCTCTAAAGATGGCAATTGAATCACAGTTTTTTTTTTTATTATTATTATTATTATTATTATTATTATTATTATTATTATACTACAATTGTATCACAGTGGCCAGTTGTTTCACCGGATTTGGCATTGGTTACTAGTCGGGCCCCACCCAGGGGCCTAGGACGTCGTAACGTATTTTCGTAATATGCGTGCAGATCCAAGCAGTGCGGCTTTTTGCATTTGACTGATGTTGATTTTGTCAATTTTTAACTGTTTTAAATGTAATTCCAGTGCTTTTGGAATAGCACCCAGTGTGCCAATTACCACTGGAATTATCACTGCTGGTTTGTGCCATAGTCGTTGAATTTCGATTTTTAAGTCCTGGTATTTTGCAATTTTTTCATGTTCCTTCTCGGTGACCCTGCTATCACCTGGTATTGCAATATCTATGATTGTAACCTTGTTTTTCTCAACCAGTGTGATGTCTGGTGTATTATGCGCCAGTATTTTGTCGGTTTGTATACGGAAATCCCACAAGATCTTGACCATCTGATTTTCGGTGACTTTTTCAGGCTGATGTTCCCACCAGTTTGTTGCTGTTTTAATATTAAAATTTTTGCACAAATTCCAATGGATCATTTGTGCTACTGAATTGTGCCGCAATTTATAATCAGTCTGCGTGATTTTTTTACAGCAGCTGAGTATGTGATCAACAGTTTCATCAGCTTCTTTGCAAAGTCTGCATTTGGCATCTTCAGAAGATTTTTCGATTTTGGCCTTAATGGCATTTGTGCGGATAGCTTGTTCTTGCGCAGCCAGGATTAGTGACTCTGTTTCTTTCTTTAATGTACCTGTTGTTAACCATAACCAAGTTTGTTCACTGTCCACTTTATCTTTTATTTTTTCCAGAAACTGGCCATGCAGTGCTTTGTTCTGCCAACTCTCCATTCTTGCTTTTATCACATCTTTTCTGTATTCTTGTTTCGTCTGTTGGGCCTTCAGTAGATTTTTGTTCTTTACTTCGATTAATAGATGTTCTTGACTTTCTTTTAAATAATCAGCCAGTGCATGTTTTTCTTCTTCAACTGTTTGCTTCACTTGTAATAATCCTCTGCCACCTGATTTTCGGGGCAGATGTAGTCTATCAGTATCACCACGTGGATGTAAACTGTAGTGCATTGTCATTAGTTTCCTGGTTTTTCGGTCCAAAAGGGCCAAATCAGCTTGTGTCCAGTTAACTATACCAGCTGTGTATCTTATAACTGGTATTGCCCAGGTATTTATGGCCTTGATTGTATTTCCACCATTCAATTTAGATTTCAAAATTTTCCTAACTCTGTTGGTGTACTCTCGCCTGACAACAGTTTTTACTTCTCCATGCTTGATGTTATCCAACTGCAGAATGCCTAAGTATTTGTAGGCTTCATTTTCTTTGCATTTAATTAATTGGCCATTGGGCATTTCAATTCCCTCACATGCAGTGATTTTGCCCCTTTTTATGGATACAGTGGCGCATTTTTCCATGCCAAACTGCATTGAAATATCGGTGCTGAATACTCGGACTGTGTTTGTCAATGATTGGATTTCTATTTCTGACTTTCCATAGAGTTTCAAATCATCCATATATAGTAAATGCGAAATTTTTTCAGCTTCTTTGGCTGTTTTGTAGCCTAATTTCATTTTTTTTAAGATTACTGATAGTGGGATCATTGCGATGATGAAGAGAAGAGGTGAAAGTGAATCACCCTGGAAAATTCCTCGCTTGATATTAACCATTCCGTAGATCTCATTCCCTACTGCCAACTCTGTTCTCCATTGTTTCATCGCCTTTTCAGTAAAGGATGTAATATTTTTGCTAATGCCAGTTGTTTCTAAGCATTTTATGATCCAACTATGTGGCAGTGAGTCAAATGCCTTTTTGTAATCAATCCAGACCATATTCAAGTTCGTTTTTCTGTTCTTACAATTTTCTAATATCATTTTATCAATTAGAAGCTGATCTTTTGTGCCCCTGCTCCTTCTTTTGTTGCCTTTTTGCTCTACTGGCAAGATGTTGTTTGTTTCCAAATAATCCATCATGTTATCTGCAATAATGCCTGTGA
>NC_045550.1:28242278-28304778 GCF_009769535.1 Thamnophis elegans
TATAACATAGCATTATATATCTATGTATATATGTATGAATCAGTGCATTTTGGCTTATTCAGTGTAATAGTTAAACCATGGGAGTAGATAATACAGGTAGAGCTATCACATCTGGGCTGCAAAAATTCAGATAACCATAAAATGGCAGCAAGGAATTAGAGCTTTCTGTATCTTTTTGATGCCATCCCATGGTCAACTGGGCATTTACAGCTGCACCCAGTTATGGTAGCCCCACATATGTGAACCCAGTTAATATAAATTTTTAATTTCTACGTTGCAATAACAATAACAACAACAACAAAGCAAAGGAGCCTAAAGCACAGTGCACTTACTCTGATTCTTCAAGAGCCACTGTCTTCGTATAGAAGTCACTGGAGTATAATATCACATTAGCAATTTGTTCTACTGAAGAAGGAATGAAATATCAAATAATCAAATAACAGAAAGAAGAATGGGATCTAGAATATTTTTCAGCATTGCCTAATATGAATACAAGGATAATTATTCAGGATCAAGGATATTATGCAGCTGTTGCTTTTTTTGTGGTTCAAACACACCTTTCTTACAGAATGATAAACATTTTCTTTGCAGAATGTGCATAACATCTAGCATTTATATGATATTGGCCGATCTTTTAAAAAAATGAATAGGAAGTCACTAGGAAATCCTAGGTCATCATCAGCAGGATGAAGGCAAATACAAAATATTTTCATATTATTACTAAGTCTACATGAATATGTAGAGTATTTAGTAATTGAGTTGAGCTCAACTCAAGAGATTTTTAAAATGTTTTTAAATGCAATATAAATAGCAGTTCTTATAAATTAGACTCAAGTAGACCAGACTAGGAAACCAAAGTTATAAATGCTAACACTTTTATAGTACAATAACAGAATTTTGCAAGTGTGAATGCATCTCTCTCCTCCCTCCCTTTATCCTCAAGAGAATGAGGGAAGGTCAAGTCTGAGATGCTTTCTCAAATTATATTTCTGCTTCAGACTTGCAACTCTTCTTCCTGTTTTTCAAGATAACTCTTACCACCAATTGCAGAAACTGTTTACATGGATAACATATGGTTATTATAACTCTTTCAATCATGGTGCTTTATTAAACCAATAATAAAGGTGAGGACAGAATTGGAATTGCTATCTAACAGACCAGGAAAAAAACAAGGGCCTACATCAGACTTGTTTGTCAAAATGAGTATTATACCTGACACAGTGATCTTCTTCACCGTTTTTTCTGTATTATTTATCACTGTCACTGTAACAGGGATTGGTTCACCATGATAAAACACCTGGAAGAATTTGATTAGTTTAGCAAAAAGTTCATCACACAGTATTTTTTACATCTAGTTTTGTAAAGTAGGATAGTTTGAAACAAAATGATTGTGTCTTCTCTACAACTCTTGAATTTACTAATTTACCCTATTAGTAATTCAAGAACACCTCACCTCTTTACTGACGCAAGCTTTCAAGTGCAATGGCTTCTTGGATAGGAAAAACTGCCAGGTGGTTTCTGCATGAGGCTGAGGTCCTGCTACTTCTGGAGCATATTGGATTTTGCGTATAAGCAGGCGCACAGAATGTCTAAGGGTAGAAATTGGGTTTAATAGCAATAGCACTTAGACTTATATACCACTTCACAGTGCTTTATAGCCCTCTCTAAACAGTTTACAGAGTCAGCATATTGTCCCCAAGAATCTGGGTCCTCATTTAACCCACTTCGGAAGGATGGAAGGCTGAGGCAACCTTGACATCCAAAATATAAGTAATTAAACTCTATTATTAGTGATTATGAAAGCCACAAAACCCATAAAGATGAAGAAAACAGCATCTGTATAGCAGCACTGATTGACAGCACTTATTGCTGTAGGATCCGTGGTTACAGGACAGCACCCTCTGAGTTATGTGTGAAGCAACAGCAATGTTGCTGATCATTCTGTTCAACAGGAAATGGGACATACTGACTTCCTTTTTGCTTCTACATTTTCAAGGCTATATCTCGCATACAGTAAAGAAGTTGAGATGGAAAAGATATAGAAAAAAAGAAAATAACAAGGGGAAGAGAACAAGGCATTTTATCCGTATGTTTCCTTTTTACAAATGACATGTTTCATTTTTTTTCATCTCCATCTTCTGAGTCTGATAGTTTAATATAAAATAAGGTCTATCTTGTCTATGTTTCTGAGCTTTTCCAGTTTTGGTTTTTTTCAAAGAAACAAGATATTACTTCTTGAGAATCCTTTCTTCTGGATCGTCTGTAGAAAAAGCTTTGACCTCAAAGTCCACTCCGCAGCACTATACGAAAAAGATGGAGAGACAAACAGTTTAAACAATAAATTATTGTTGTTGAATGTATTAAACATCTGTGTATGAAAGAACTCACATTTTAAAATTCAAAAAATACGCCCATCCAAAATTTCAACATAAAACTCATGCTTAATGTTTTCTTCAATGTATGTATGCATGTATGTATGCATGTATGTATGTATGTTATTTTTCTAATTTTACTTTTTGTATATCTTTTTTAAAAAACTAAACAGAAACTTCTGAAGGCAACCCACTATTTTCCATACATACCTTATTGGTCTGTGATACAGTTGGGAAATACTATTTCAGGATTATTTTCTTGTCATTGTTCAGGAGAACAAGGAAAGGCATAGTTCTCTCATACATACAAACATATTTGCTCACTTACAACAATATTATTTGTTTCTATGGTTTTAAATTATTTTAATAAATACTGGTGTTGTTTTGATCCCAAACCAAACATATGTCTTCTCCTACAAATACAGTAGTGTTTTTAGGGAAGGCTGATCCTTCATATATATATATATATATATATATATATATATATATATATATATATATATATATATATATATATATATATATATATATATAAATAAAGTCACAACCCCTGGTATGCCCAAATATGGGAGGAAGGTCACACTTCCATTCTCTGTCCTTCGGCTCATCACAAGAGACCATCCAGACAGAAACCCAATATTTTTTACTGTTGCCTTTTTGTTACATTTGTTATATTTGTGCTGATAAATAAATAAAGGGAGACTAGTATATCAAGCTATTTATCTCTCATCAGCTAGCCATACCCTTGCTGGGAATCGAACCTGTGCTCTATTGCCTCTTAGGCAGATGTGTTAACCATTGAGCTACAGAGCTCGACTCCTTATATATATATGTAGAGGTTTGTATTGTGCAATAATTCTTGGAGATTTACAGAAGTTTGAGACAAGATTTAAACATTGTCACTCCCATTTTTTCCTAGTAATTCTCTGTATTTTTTAATATCAAAAACCCGTTAAGAATGAAAAATGAAACTAATGCAATGTTTTTTTGAATAGCAGAACTAAGAGCTGTTCATTTAAAAGCACTTCTTGCTCTTGTATTTTATTCTATATGACCACAACTTACTTAGTTTATTTCTTAATATAAAACATTGCAATGCATACTGTGAATTCTCACCTTTTCAACTTCATGGGGAGCTGGCTGCAGACACACTGAGCAAGGCAGATAATCTGGGAACTGCAGGGAAACAAAAAATAATACACTTAAAGCATTTTGATTGCAATGTCTTTCATAGCCATAGCAGTATTAGCTATTAGATGTAAGATATTATATCTTATATCTAAGATATTAGATATTATATCTTATATCTAGATATTAGATATTAGATAGCAGTATTAGCTATTAGATATAAGAGGAGGAGGAGGAGGAGGAGGAGGAGGAGGAGGAGGACAACCCCTCCCCATTTCATACAACTTTCCAAAGATTCCCCATGTAATTTTTTACTAGTGATTTACTAGAGTCATTTATCATCAGCCAGCCATCACTGTGGTGATAAATCACTAATGAAGACAAGTTTTATTTTGCTTGAGTGAGCGAAGTGGGTGGGTGACACTATAAATCAAGAAACAACTTCAATGTTCTGTTTTTTGAAATGCTTTTTAAAAACCTAAATGTTCCTAAACTCAGGTGTTATTCTTAAATATTTACCTATCTATCAAATTTTGAAACTACTCATCTCAGTTACAGAGCGATCCTGAGTGGAATACAATTAAAACATAAAATTATACTTTTATTTGCAAGAGCCCAGTATTATTAGACATATAATGGATATGTCCCCAGTATTTGCTGGAATATAAGAGGAATAATAGTTCAACTCATTTGGAAGGTATCAGGTCAGGGAAGGCTGTTGTGGGAGGAAATTACTGTTTTGAATTAGGGATGAATAGATACTGTATCTGTGAACCTAGGTTGCATATATACAACAACCGTCTAAGCACCCATATCATAGTTGCAAATTGGGAAATGAACCAAAAGGAATAATGATTCAAAATACTCACAGTTAACACAAAGGGGTATGCATTTTTCCCCAGTTTATTTATCAGGCTTTCCTGCAACGTAGTGAGGGGTCCTGATTTGTCTAGTGATGGATAAATCTGAACTCTGTGAAAGTACAGATCCTTTCTAAAAGTCAGGCCTATAATATCAATATCTTCTTGTCCATATCGAAATGCACACGTGAGTGTCACATATACTAGGAAAAGCATATAGAAAATGTTATGGATACCAAAAGTTAAAATCATAAACACCATTACTTGTGTAGAAAAGTCTCTTACTCATTAGTTTAAAGTAACTATTTACAAGCTAAGTCCTTTCAGCAACAAAAACTAGATTGTGTTTGCCCAGTCAACAAAAGCTGGTTAGAAAAAGCCAGTTTCAATTTCTGGCTGAAGTTACTGATGACTTTTTCTTAAGCAAAACTGCAGGATGAGAACAAGGCAAGGGCGAAGAAAGGATATAATTTGTAATTAGCAGCTGATAAAGCATATACTTTGCCAGATAATATCCTCAGGGAAGCTTTGAAAGACTCTTGTTTAAAACCACAAAGGATAACTATATCAAAGAAAGGATGAGTTGACCAATGGGCCTTATCAACAAGAAAACAACATAATTGTGTATGAGTGTGTCCACTGTGAAAACTAGTTGGAAGCTTCAGCTGGAGTGAGTTGCAGGCCATTTACCTCAGTGTGATAGTAAATGGCAAAATGGATTTAGTGGCAGTATTTGATTTAATTAGGATCTATCTATCTTCACCTATCACTATTGTCATTTAAATAACTTCATTAAATACTAACCTGTTTTATATATTAAGTTAAATAATGATAAATGAATAAAAATTTGCTGAATCAGCCACAGTTGGCTGGTTCACTGATAATTCTGACAATAAATATTACAAACTACAATGTTGAACAGAATGGATAACTCTGGCAGTCTTATTATCATTATCAGTAATATAAGGCTCCCAGAACTGGGGGTAAATTCCAGATGACCATTAGATGACAGCAAAGAGTTTAGAAGCAATGTTCTAACTCTTCACTGCCAAGTACTGAATGTCTGGTGTTTGGCAGAAAGGAAATCTAACTTATCACACTCTAATGAATTATTGATTAAAACAACATTTGAGGTTAGAATGATTATAGATCTTTTTTCATAGCAGAGTTCTTAAGCACCTTCAGAAATACCAGTCATCATCAGCTTTGGCTGACAGAGTCAATTGACACAAATCCGAAATCATTCTAATTTTAAATCATATTAATAATACTTTAAGTACTTTAAGAAGTGATTAAGTGTTCTGACCTTTTTTTTCCTTCACAATATCAGGATCCACCAATACAACTCCATCTACAATGAAGAAGATATGATAATAAACCACTCAAGTTACTAAAAAGTTTAAAGTTGAAACTTGCAACTTGAACTCACCTACGGATTCCACAGATTCCACATGATCAATGAAATCTCGCTTTCCTAAGTAGATTGTAACCTGAAGGATGGAATGATTGAACAAAATTACAGTTCAATAAATCAGTTTAAAGATGCTATACCAATTGCTGTTGGTGTAAAAGTAAAAAAGAGCAGTTTAGATATCTTTCTTTATTTAATACATTTATAGTGGCACTTTCCTCTACAAACTCAGTATAGCTAATCATGTAAATCAAAATAGTAAACTTAACCAGTTGAAAAAGACCCCTTAATAAGTTGCAAGTTGAAATGCAATAAAATTTTGATTATCCAGAGGTAAAACTAGAAGGGAAGGAACTCTTACATTTAAAACAACTATTCATAAAAACATTTTGAGAGTTGCGTTTGTCTAGCTTAGAATGGTTGTATCTCTTAAATAATTTGTTTTACTTTTTCATCAGAAATATTTTCTTTTCAAGTACAAAGAGTGCACAATAGGATTTGATTATGCATTTGGCAAGTCGTCACTTATAAAGCCCTTCATGGTATTGGACCTGGGTACTTGAGAGACCGCCTGCTGCCAATTACCTCCCAAAGACCCATTAGATCACACAGATTAGGCCTCCTCCGGGTTCCGTCTACTGGCCAATGTCATCTGGCTACTACCCGGGGGAGGGCCTTCTCTGTGGCGGTTCGGTCCTTTGGAACGAGCTCCCCGCAGAGATTCGGACCCTCACCTCTCTCCAGGCCTTCCGAAAAGCCGTTAAAACCTGGCTGTGTCGGCAGGCCTGGGGTCGATGAGTTCCCTTCCCCTCTCGAATCGTGTGGCTGTTGGTTGTTTTAAATTCCCTTGTACTTTTTTGTTGTAGTTCTTTGTTTTTCCCTTCCCCTTCCTTGGGTTTGTGCGCCGCCCTGAGTCCCGCTGGGAATAGGGCGGCATATAAATAAAATGAACCTTGAACCTTGAACCTTGAAGACAAAAGAAGCAACTCGAATGGATTGACTGGAACACATTTTACTTTCTACTTGGGGCCAAGTTACATGGGAGATTAAATGTATATTTATTATATTAATGTATTAATACATTTTAGAATTGCTGTTGAGAGTCACTGCAGCTACACCATATTGAAAAATTTAATATTTCTCTTCCTGGACAAAATTGAGATGAGGATAGATGGCGTATGCCGGCATTCTTACTAACAAGCTTTAATTGATTCCAATTATTATTAAAATAGCTCCCTTCTACGTCTACTCAGAGTTTTCAAACTTTATAATTTTAAGATGTGTACATTTTAACTCTTGGAATTTGCCAGCCAGTATGCTACTTGCTACTGCAATTTAATTTAGTTTTTCTCAGCTTCAGCAATTTTAAGATGTGTGGCTTTCACTTCCACAATTTCCCCATGCTGACAGGGGGATTCTGAGAGTTCAAGTCTACACCATCCACGCAGTCCTTCCTGACAGTTTGGGCTGTTGCATTTTATTTCAATACCTGACTGAAGAAGTTCACTGGTTACTTTGCAGAGGAAGGATGGTCTCCTCCACTCATTTTGAAAATATTTATTCAAGGAAGTTTTTTTTGCTTTCCCTGTTGTAAAGCTAGATTAATGGTGTGGTGAATAAAGTGCTGGCTGTATTTAAGATGCAGACTATTCCCTGTTTAAATATTAGCACAAAGTATTTTTTTTAATTAACACTTTTCTTTCTCTAATTTCCTTATTTTTCCTTGGATTTTTAAAAAATTAAGTCGTGGTACATCATTTCATTTTTTCCTTCAGTCACTTGAGGTACAGGAGTTATTTTAAAAAAAAAATATTCCAGGAAAAATAAGGAGGCAAGGGACATGAACACAGCTGGGAGAATACTGCAGGAAAATTATTTAGTGGTGGGACATGGTAGCTGCAGTGCACACTAAATCTTTTATAAGATGTTGCAAACAATCTCAGTCTGGGCAGTTTTTTTTTTTTAAAAAAGCTGGTTTGGACTTAAACTGCCTTGAGCAGCTTAATTATGCAATACATTATATCAGTGTTTCTCAACTTTGGCGACTTTCAGTCCTGTGGACTTCAACTCCCAGAATTCCCCCAGCCAGCTATGCTGGCTGGGGGATTCTGGGAGTTGAAGTCCAAAGGACTGAAAGTCGCCAAGGTTGAGAAACACTGAATTATATACTACACCCTTAGTATCACTATAGCTTGATTTCTAAAGAGGCAAGTATATCAAATCCCTATCTGGTTTCAGTCTCACATTCTTACAAGTACATAATAGTTTATTGCTAAATACTTACAGCTTTGTCATGTGATACCTTCCTGTAGATAACATGCCTTTTAGTGGTTCTGACGTATTTCACACTGATGTCAGAGATTGAGTGATGCCTTGAAGCATCAGTGCAGCTCATCTTTTGATTTATATTACCTGGTAAGGATCAAATGGTCCTACCTCAATAAATTTTTAGACCAGGACCAGGGAATGAATAGTCAAACTGTAAGATCTACAAACAAACAATGGATGTGAATGTAAACATTTTAAATAATATTTTCCTTTTTTTCTTTTCTTTTTGGTTGAAAAGTTTTTCAATGTTTTAAATAATATTATCTGAGGAATCATACAATAACCTATTTAGGAAGTTGCCCATTGGATTAACCCTCTAAAGGTCTGGACTTTAACTTTTCTAATTTCTTTCAGAATTCTCCGTTGCTGTGGATCCTGTCAGTCAAGGAATTCCAGCTGGCAGAGTCCAGAAGAAGAGCCTTCTCTGACGAGACCCCTGACCTGTTGAACATATTTCCCCCTGGAGTGAAATTGGTTCCCACCCTCCTAACTTTCTGAAAGAGCTTGAAGACCTGGCTTTGCCAGGTTGTTTGGGGTCCCAGTGGGGGAATATACTGGAGGTGGTTGATCAACTACTAGCAATTCTCATCCCCCACCACACACACAATGTTATACTTACCCCACCCACCCACATATAAAATTATGGTTGTATTGTAAGCCTTGCAGTGAGATGGAGGGCAAACAAATTTAATAAGCAAACAAATAAATAAATGTATTTGAAAAGCAACAGAATGAGGAAGACATGTCAGGAAGAGCTTTGTACATAAATGCTTCCTTTCTGTTCCTTCCCTTTTTACTTTCTGAAATGTGTTCTTGAGTTCAATATAAATAAACTATGCCATATACTGTGAAGATTTCATACTTATTTAACACAGGCAGTCCTCTACGTATAACCAAAAGTGAGCCCAAAATTTCCATTGCTGAACAATGCAGTTGTTAAGTGAGATTCGCCCCATTTTATGATACTTTATGCCACCGTTGTTAATTGAATCACTGCAGTGAATCACGAGGTCATTAAACAGTCAGATTCTGATTTTGTTAGTCACAGTCTGGCTGGGAAGGTTACAAATGATGATCACATGATCCTGGGATAGTGCAACTGTCATAAATACATGCCAGTTGCCAAACGCAACTGAATTTTGATCATGTGACCATGGGGATGCTACAATGGTTGTAAGTGTGAAAACAAGTCATAAATCACTTTTTTCAGTGCCATTGTAACTTTAAATGGTCACTAAATGAATAGTTGTAAATCAAGGACTACATGGATATTGATCTGCAATTCTTTAATTTTTTTTTCAATGAGAAGTTTCTATGAAGGTTATTATGTTTTAGCTTCCTACATAAGGAGAGGCCATTGGAGACTTGCAACATATTATAATTGTCATTTCTTTTACTAATATATGAGTGGAACATAGCTAACAAACAGTATCCCAGTTCAATTTCTAATAAAAAGATTCCTAATTTATTTTTTATTTATTGTATCTTGCCTTTACATTTTTTTTTGCAAATAACTCAGGGCAGCAAACATATTCAACACAACTTCCACCTTATTTTTTCTCCACAACAACCTTGTGAGGTGAGTTGGGTTGAGAGAAAGACAGAACTAGAATTCATGGTCTCCTGCTTTTAAGCTCGATGCCTTAATCACCTACCAAATCTGTATGCTTGCCGCAATTTTTTGAATGATAGGAATAAAAATCAAAGAACCATGAAATAAAAAGTTTTCTATGAGAAATGCAAAACTCAAAGCAACAATTTTCATCATATTATCTGTCAATAATAACCAATTATATATGATAATATAACATACTGTTGTCATATTTTATGGTTTTAGGTTCAATAATTTAGAAGCTTAAAACAACAACTTATCTCACCTTTTTCCTACGGAAGCTATTAGCAAAATTTATTTTTCAATTATTAATATTCTTTCTTTTTTAATGACTACAATTCAGTTCATTGTTATGCCAGTAAAAATGGATTCCAGCTGTTCACCTTAGTCTTGAGAATGCAGAATAAGGATGAACCATCAATGCATTTTCAAAATGCTTTCTGCAGTTACAATGACGTGTTAGCTCTCATTTTCCCAAGATGGAAGCAATATTATTGAATAAATGACAAGATTTCTTCTGCAATTCTGAAATACGTTCTATACTGTATGCTTAGCATTAGGATCAATGCACTGGATAAATCAGGAACAAGAATAACTATATGCATATTTTCTTAGGAATTATGTTTCACTTCATTCAACAGGTCATATGGATACTTAGGGTGCCTAGGACTGTAGTCTTTAAGTGGCCAAATCTGCAAGAAAAAAGAAAATTACCTGTAAATGTTCCAAATGCTTCAGCAATTCCAAAGAACAGAAAGTTTCACGAGCTATAAAATAAAAATCTATCACAAATAACAAATTTACAGGACCCAGGCAGCAAAATAAAAGTTTGATCTTCTTGCTGCGGATGAAGCATTACCTCCTTTAGAGCCTAGACTAGCAATTTGTAGGGACTCTGAAAATCAGATTTGACGCTTAGGCGGAGCCAAGTTTCAATAATTGAACCCAAGGCCAGAATATTTGATGTGGATTATCAGCTTGCGTTAGGTATTATCTAAGGGTTCTAAATTCTACAGTGTCAACATTTCTAATTTCATAAAGCACAAAGACAACAGGCAGAAGATTTAATGAGGTTATTGAAAGCAGCTTTATTTTAAACCTCTTCCTCATCTTGTCCTTATTAGGGCTGTGATTCATCCTAGTCAATAAGGAGTAAAGCCTTGTTTATTATGTTTGCGTAACACAATATATCCTTTTGTGCACATTCTTCAGACTTTTATATATATCATTGATCAGAACCATTTCTCCAGTTGAAAAATCCTATTTTTCTTAGAATAGGATTTTAAAATCCAGTTGTCAAATTACAACATCTATCACAATAGGCACCTTCTAGGAGTTAGATATGCATCAACAGAATTCAAGGGGGAGTTGGACTTAGTTTGCTTGTGGCTAGGTAGAGATTTTAGGCTGATCCCTCTTTTAACCCCAGGTTCTGCCATTCTTTCCTTTACATCTGTTTATAATATATAATATAATATAATTAATTTTGCTATATTTGTTGTTGCTCCCTTTTGCACCCACCCTCTATTTTCTTTTATGCGCAGCTTCACTGCCTTACCCTTTTCCCTTTGAAGGTTAGCAATCAATTGAGTGACCAAAAATACAATTTGCTAAGATTCCACCATATTCATGGCTCTTTATATAGAGAAACATGCTTAAAATTGTAGAATACATAACCACATACACATTATCTACAAAAAATAATGTAATAATAAAATGGCAACCAAAACAGCAGTAATATTATCATCCAGTTGGGACTCCAGTTCCCAAAGGCCCAGAGAAACAGCCTATGTCACAAAGACGATCATTCTATCAGTGATAACCAGCCCCGGGAATTCTACCTGAAAGCCCATTTGGAATCAGGGTAGCTGGTATATTCAGTTACCATTTAGGGACAAATATGTATGCTTTTACTTTTGTACTCAACATTTATCTAAGACCCGGGTGTCAAACTCGCCACGTCACATTGCTGTCATGTGACATTTCATGATGTTTTCCCCATTTGTGGACTGGGATGGGCATGGCTTGCCCTTGACACAGTTTGACACTCCTGATCTAAGAGAAACTGAGTTATAAAACCAAGGTTCCATATCTATAGATATGTTTCCTTTCCCTATGATTTAAGGTACAATTGAATTTGTTTGGAATTTGAGATTTGAAAGTGAAGTTAAACTGAATTAATGAAGAACAATCTAAGAATGAAGAAAACATGCTTTCTTAGTTTTGCATCACAAATCTTGGGGAGGTAAGAAATTTGCATCTTTTTTAGAGCACTTTCATTGCTCTGGAAAATATTGCCAGATTTTGTATTTCATGAAAAGCACTTGGATTATTTTCTATCATTCAGAGTGTTTAGTCAGAGTATCTGACTAAACATACTTAATGTGTTACACAAGACCTAGTGTTCCTCTGTAGAAACTAAGCATAATCTTGGATAAGCCTTCCGCTCACTGATTCAGCATTAGAATCTGTCATGAGCATATATCCTTGAAGTGTCAGAAGATACCTTTGCCAGATGGACATATGAAAACATTTTTGCATAGAGGGCATGAAAATTATTTCAAGCAGATGCAAACGTTCAACTAGTACTAAAATTGTATCAGTTACCTCGTTTATGAAGAGACTCCAGATATAATTCCCTGGATTTCTTTCTGTAGAGTTGAAAATGCAGTTATGACCAAACCGTGGTCGAGAGCAGTGGTGAACCTGATACAGATGTTAAAGGTGACAGGCCACGATGTTATAGGTGACACACCACCATTCACCCAAATCCAGCAATTAATTTAGAAAGCATGTCCTTTCTTTGTGTGATTTTTGGAGGCTGCAGAAACTGTGAGAATGAGTGTGCTGTGCTCTTGCAAAATCTCTGGATCTTCTGAAAATGGCACAAAAATGAAGAGTTTTCATCTGGCTTCCAGAACATTCAGAAGAACATTCTCCAAAGCTGCTTCAAGAGTGAAAGCCTTATGTGAAGCAGAGCAGTATCGGGTTGGTACCAGGGGCATCAACAGAAAAAGAATACTGCCTGAAGGTAAGCAGATGTTATGAAACACCAGACAGGCAGGAAAGACTCATGTGGGGAATTAGCTTTGAATCCTTGCGCAGACGCAAGAGATCCTAAACGGATCCCCCCAAACTCCATAAAGCCTTATCTATCTGATCCCAAAAGAAGGCAAGCAGTCTGGAAAGATTCCTGTATATTAGGCAGAATTGAACAGTCATTTTCAACTCTACACATGTGGATCTGATTTGTTTTGCACAACAAATCCCGGGAAGCACTGTATCACAAAGCACTTTTAAAAAACATAGACAGATATATTTACTATTGGTTCTGCTGTGCTCAAATTTATTTATATGAAGTATGTGGAAATATCAAGTTTGCAAGCCTTTCACCTGAAAAGTATCATCACAGATTTAGAAAGGCTGAGGGTAACCGAAGTTGGAGGCAGTATTGTTAAGACTGTAGTAAAACCATCAGAGAAAATAAAATCAAATATTTAGTAACTGTACATGTACAGTATAATTCTCTGCCCTTTAGCATATTAAGTGTTCAGTTGATGAGCTGTCTTCTTCACAAATACATTTTCTGATGTGATGCTGGTATCAGAGATAAACTGCAAGCAATAACATTGGCTTTGCCTCCTAATGATGATAAACTATAGAATGTACCAAAATCTTGTTGCTGACATGAATATCCTAAAGACATTCCTAGAACATAAGCAATGCCCTGCTGAATCAGAACCCAGGTCCAGCAGTTAGTTCTTGCAATGGTCAACAACTGCAGAAGCCCACAAGTTTCCCAGCCGATGGCCTTCAGAAGCAGTCATCCTGCCATCAAAGCTAACAGCCATTGATCCCCATGACTACCATGAATTGGTCCACATTTTGAATGCCAGTGAAGCTGGAAGTCAGCACCATTTCTTGTGATAGCAATTTCCAAAGTTGAAATATAAGTAGTTCTCGACTTAGAACAGTTTATTTAGTGACCAAAGCTATGGCACTGAAAAAGTGACCTATGACCGTTTTTCACACGACCATTGCAGCATCCCCATGGTCACATGATCAAAATTCAGATGCTTGGCAACTATTTCATATTTATGACAGTTGCAGTGACCTGGAGTCATGTTACCACTTTTTGTGACTTTGTGACAAAGTCTCAAAGACAGATTCATTTAATAATGGCTAACTTATCATTAACTTAGCAATCGCAGTGATTCATTTAACTGTGGCAAGAAAATGGAGCAAATTCAGTTAACAAGTCTCTCACTTAGTAACATTATTTTGGGCTCAACCGTGGTCATAGCTCAAGGACTACACGTATGTATTACATAAAAAACCACACTTTTTGTCTGTCCCGATTTTTTCAGGATACCACCAAGTATCCTCTGGTTCTTGTATTTTCGGAAGGGGAAAATAGCTACTCTTTATCCATTTTATGTACAGTATGCAGTTTTGTACACTCTGATCATATCCCCTCTCCTTTGCAGACTACCCCCCCCCCCTCCCGGAATGTTGCAACCTTTATAGGGAAACAGTTTGAGTCCCATGATCATCTTAGTTGCCCTCCTTGGAACCACCTCTAACTCTATTAGATCCTTTATGAGGTTGAGGCAACCAGAACTACATATATATTCCTGATGTGGTCACACCACTGAATTACATTACAATGTTGGCAGTCTATTTTCAAAACTGTTTCTGATTATCCCTACTGTGCTTTTGGGCTTTTTTTTTTTGAAACAGTAGATACATTATTGCTTCTGCCCCAGCATCTCATTGTAGGTTTTGCAAATATATTTGCTGCTGAAACTTTATATAGAGCCTTTGGTAGTCTCTTCAAACTGTTTTCCATTCCTATGACTGTATCCAAAGCAGATAAAAAATAAAGAAAAAGCAATGAAGATTTAGAAGCAGGATATTGGTTTATTTATAATCAGTCAAGTACTAGTGGACAGATTAGTACAATAAATAAAGTTTGTCCCATGTACTTTCCATGTTCCTCTGCATAAGTTGCCATAGTGAAGGGATCTAATGAGAACTCCAGATCCAAAAGAATCCTGCTCACCTGCCCTCCAATACAAGCAATACAAAATAAGTTGTGGAAGGAAGAAAAATTAAAGTGCAAATTAAAAGGCAATTTAATGCTGGTGGCTTGTATCACAGCCCACTGAATATGGAAAATATTTGGCTGATGAATCTTCAATGCCACAAATTCTCCTCAAACCATATTGTGCATTTAACCACCGAAGGATGCAGACACCCCACTCCCCCCGAAGCCTCCTCCATGGAAGGGAGAGAGAGAGAGAGAGAGAGAGAGAGAGCTCCAACACAGAAAGAATATTGCACATTTAAGTCAGAGGCAAATGATAAGGATTTGCCAGCACCAGGACATTCCGCTTCAGGTGTTTATTTCCTTTCATGTCCTTTGCCCTCAATATAAAACTGCAAGAGAGCAGAAGTTGCTCTGGATTTGGTTTTTGTGCTCAAGTCGTGCTATCATACATTCTTTATTACAGCAGAACCTCTGGTTGTATCCCACAATTAAAACCCAAAATGCACAAATTAAAATGCTTCTGTATCATTGCTGCCTGGATAAGCTTTTGAGGATACAACTTCAGACAGTTCGGCCTGCCACAAATCAAGCTGGTACAAGAAGCTGTGATTTGCTAAGTACTAGAAGTCCCACAGATGCAACTGCCAAATTCATGGCTTACTCAAATGAGATAACACTTCGGATCCCAACCGTTCTATGTCTTAGGATCCTTCACCTCCTCTTTTAGCTAGATCAGAGAAGACGACACATGTATGAATACATGCATAAAATCAGGTCATACAGGAACTTTTGCTACAGCACTCAACAGTGAAATGCTATAGAATATTGTTTCAGGAGTGCTGCTATCCGGTGTAAAAAACTTTCCAGTGTGTAGATGGTGCATTTTAAAAATGACCAGTTCCACACCCAAACCTTTATGAAAGTCAGATAGCAGCAACATACTGTAATCAGGATCCACTTTTCTTCCTGATGGATGCATCAATAATTCTTTGCTAAAGGCAAGCTTATGCACTGGGCAAATAAACTTAGGTGAGAGCCAGGTATGGGACTTCTCTCCTCTCTAGACAGACAGACACTTCGCCTTCTCATGCATTTTTTTTTTGGCAAGCTAGTGTTTTGCACTTTCAGGTCAAAATTCAGACCACAGCACCGCCTTGTTTCCTTTGTCCACACTGACCACATGGGCTCCAGATGGTGACCATGCCACAGCATTGATGGGATTGCTGAAACAAAAAAGATGACATAAATGTTATTAGATCCCCAAAAGACATAACATTTGAATTAAGGAGGAAATGTTACTCAGTCTCCACAGTGTTATTTTAGAAGATTATTGCTATTCACTAAGTAGAACGAGAAACATTTGGCTCAAAGATGCATTGCCATTGATCTCTTCATGTTTTCCAGTAATGTTTTGAGCACTTAACATGAGCCTTGCAGTCTGGAAGTAATAGCCCCAATACATGTAGAGAACATCAGTTTCTGGAAGGCTGCCTTGTAGGCTAGTTTCCCCTCCAAAATGTAGAAGGTTCAGATTTTAACAGCATTATCTTGACTCACCTGTGATGCTTGGAAAGTGTCCTTTCCACTTTTCCAGTGAGCACACTCCATATATAAAGTGATCCATCTGCTGAGCCAGCCGCAACATAATTTCCATCAGGGCTGAAAAATCATAGATTTGGAACAGAGAAAAAACGTGTTATTGCTGCGTGTAGTACAATGTGTCATTAGTTGATGGAAATCACCCAAAAATCTAAAACAGACTTTTAACCAAATGGAATGAATATATTTAACTGCAAAAGTGACACTAAATTAGTTTTCCTCCTACTTAAACCACTAAAAATAAGTGTAAAATGAACACCTACAAACACTACAACTAATTAGATGCTCTGAATTTTCTTTTCTTCTGACCAGTGGGAACAGAATGTAGTTCTGTTCTTGAAGTTTCATACCGATATAGAATAACTTCATCTAATTATCTAATCTAATATGCTAAGTAAGTAGCGCTATATACTGTATACAAATAATAAAAAGCCAGAAGGAAAATCCACACCCAACCCAAGTTTTGGTAGCTCAGCTTCTTACCTGAATACAACTCTAGTCCAATCAGACCCACATTTAAATCCTGGAGCACTGGAAGAAAAAACCCACCACAAATTGTTAAATGCATCTTTCCAGTTCATTTTATCAGCAGCTACAAAAAGACAGCTCAGCTACACAAACCTGAAAAATAATAATCAAACCAATCAGGTCTTTTTCTTACTTTTATTAAGCACAAACATCTATATTAGAATGTCATGGACTGTCGACAAAGATATTTTTCAAGAACAGGCTGCTTATTACCATTAAATGTCAACCGAACAAGCTCTGAATGTTTAGCTTTTGACAAAGATGAGAAATCTACAACTCATTTGCAGAGCCATAATCACCTGAATGTATGTTTGACCGCATTGATTCTGAGATCAATAATTTTCAACAGATCATCACGAGAACATGTAAGAAGCTCTGTTCTCTCAGGGTTGAGATCTAGAGCTGTAATCCTTCCCAGCAATTCCATTTCCTGTATCACACTTTCAGTTCTAAAAAAAAATGTAGCACAGGTTAACATTTCCTAATGATACTTTGCTTGGTACTGTACAAAAAGCCTCATTAAAAATGTTGCAGGGGATAAAGGCTGTAATCAGTAGCATAATTTATGTGCTCATTAGATTAAGTGATGTATTGCTTTGCCGCTTAGAACAAAAATCTAACCTTTTTAAAATAGCAATAGGTAAATTTACTTTAGAACACTAGCATTCTTGTGGCAGCCACTGGAGAAAAGTATTTTTCCCTGTTGGCCTAAGTGCATTATATTCTTCACCAGAGTAGAGCTTCCTAAAAGCTGAATGTGAAGGTGTTAGTCATTAAACCACCTGTATTGTTGGGATTTCCTAGGTTTGGAAGCAGGACCATTTTTCTAACTTAAGTTCTTTGATCCGGGTGAAACAAAAATCTAATAGTGTGGCTTTAGGTATTGTTTATGTATTGCTCCTCATGTCTGATTAATTACATTGCTCTTCAAAGTGTATGAGTTCACATTGCAGGACAATCACTTTTCATTTGAAACATGTAAAATCTTTTGTAGTCAAAAGGTTCTGAATCTGAACCTCCATTTTATCTACATGGAATCATTGTGACTTCAAAATGGTCTCTCCCTATTTCAAAAGGAAGTTGCACTCACCTAATATCCCAAAAGCGAATTTTCTTATCGAAGTGTCCACTCATTACACATTGTTCTGTACAGACAAGATCATTGCAGCTGGAGCCAGCAAACACTGTTTTTATACCTTTAAAAAAAATGAAGTTACTCATCATGTAACTGAATCCACAATCTTTCTTCTGCCAAAGCCTCCTAAAATTGTTATTTAAACTAGTGTTAGAACACAAGATTTTACTGTATATTCTTCCTTACTATATATTATTGAATTTTATGGCAGATAATTTGTTTTGAAGATATTGCAATCAGAACAAAATTCTGGAGATATTCTCATGGGGGAGTACACTTATGTAGTTTTGAGTTAGACAAGGGATGGATCACTGTATTATCATATTTCCAGGGATGACAAGAGTCCTTGTCTTTATATGCTTATATTCAATTTCAAATCCTGAGAAAAACAAATTCTGTTAAGAAGTTGGTGCAGAACTGCTTCTTCAATTATAGAAATTCAGAGAAACCACCCATGAAATTCCTCCATCTATATTTAGAAGAGAATTTTGAAAGGTATTTCTCTAATTTATAGATAAAAAACTACTGTATGCCTTTATTAGGTTTTTACCTTTCAAGGTTATTACCTTGAAAGAACTAAAAAAGCTAGGAATATGAACTTACATTAGCTAGCCAAGTAATTTTCTGAAGCACAAGGGGGAAAAAGAGAGGCTAGACATAAAGAGCAATTTCCTCATTTTTTAAAGAATATATTAGATTGGTCCATCCCTTCTCATATTTCGAAAGGCCCGTAAGATGATGTGACCAGGCCTGAGGCTCCCATGGAACTGGAGACTTGTTTAGATAGCTCCACTGTTCAGGGGTTCATTTTGTATGCTTCCTTCACATATGCTTGTATTTTTAAGATATTCAGTAATTAACTATGATTTTTATATTTGTATTTGCTGTTCTTGTATCTTTTGTTTTATCTGTTGTTATGCACTGCCCAGAGTCACTTCTGATGAGATAAGCAGCTATATAAACTAATTAATAAATAAAAACATTTTTCTTTTATACTTGGTAGCAGTGACTAGCTGGTAGGTAACAGATTCTATGGGTTTGGAGAAAATGGCTGCAATTCAGAGCAAATTATTTAATATTTTTCCCCACTTTTATTATTTTTATAATTAGCTCAAGGCAACTAACATATCTAATACTTCTTCCTTCTCCAATTTTCCCCACAACAACCAACCCATGAAGTAAATTGAGCTGAAATAGAATAAATGTTTAAAATTTCAATTTTTATATAAGATTTAAAAGTTAAAAAGTTCTTAATCTATATCGTTCCAGATTATTAGGAACACTAGAGAAATAGTAGTAGAGGGACCTCTTAAACTAGCTGGAAGCTGCATAACAACTTTATCTGCTTGTTTATCAAACTTAAATGCCACCCATCTTACCAAAGGCAACTCTGGGCAGCTTACAGACATTGACTAAAATACACAATAAAACATTAAAATAATATGTTAAATTTAAAGATTTAATTAAAAAAAACTAAGCAGGATGGAGAGGGAGGGCACAAAGTGCACACAGAGACGAAGTGGACTGTTCTCTATTCCAGTGTTTCTCAGCCTGGGCCATTTTAAGATGGGTGGACTTCAACTCCCAGAATTCCCCTGCTCTACTCCATTAGCCATCTCCCTGGATCTTCTGATCTAGGCTAAGATTTAAGGCCCCTAGAGGCTTTTGCCATCCATTTATACTTTTCTTACGGAAGTATACAATCACATCTACAGATAGCTTGGTAATACAACTTCAGATAATTGGCCCACTGCTAGGGATACTTTTAAGTAACACACATCCCTAGCCCATAACATCTGGGATGGTCTGATGGTTTACTTTATAAATAACCCCAGATAAATGTCCCTTTGCCAAAAATATCTTTATATGTTGTCCTCTTTATTTTAATTATTACAAGTAGCAATCTAAATAACAGCTCACAATGATTTATAATGAAGTAATCCACAAAGCTTGCTAAATTGTTTCTTCCATGAACTTGAGAGGAATTTGCAATACAAAGCTTGCAAGCTATACAATTTGCAACAGCTAGCTAGAGTATCATATGTGCAGAAGGAAAAAGGGTTCAATGCCACTAACTCCTCACCAATCTTTTGCGGTGCCACTACATCAAATCATTCAAAGTATGAACACTATTATAAACAGAATTTAGAAACAAAATCTATATATTGAAAAAAGCATCAACGGATGAGGCCACTTCCTCAACTGCTTAAAGGTTTAGAAGCTCTTCCTGTATGTTATAGTATAAGGTTAGTCTTTGCTGACAGCAGTACTGTTTAATATAAATTTTTATTTGAGCACCTATTTCAAAAGACAGAAGTCAATCTCAGCCCAATAGGAGGAAATATACTTTTCTTAAACCAGCATACTTTTCTGGTTGTGAAAACAATGAATACAATGAACTGTGGGTCACAGTAATATTTGCGCAAACACACAGAAAGAGACCTGCACACTTTATGCCTGGATAATATTTGGATCAATGTTATATTAGCAGACCGATAAATAGAAATTAGCTGAGATAGATGGTAGCTACCACTTGTGCCTATCTGCATTATCAGGAGGAAAACCACTAACCAAGTGGGAGAATGCCAATTGCTGTAACAGCAAAGTTAGCCTAGGTCTACCACGGCCTAGAGAATATGTGTTACTATTTTAATAGCATCATATAAATACTATGAAAAGAAACTTATTACCAATTGCTATGGGTAAGAGTAATAGGTAATCAAACAATATAAGAGCTTTTAAATGCTGGTATCTGATCATGTCTTTTTATAGTAGCAGACTAGCCATTTTTCTCCAATGACTGATATGGCTTCAAAGTCAAGAAAATTTAGAAATCAAAACCTATTTCACTTATTATTAGGAAATCATTTTTAAAAAAACATCAGTCAGTGGTGACTACCAAAATGACACTTGGGGCAACAGTAAAATGTTTAGTTCCACTGATCAATGGAATGAGTCTTTAGTAACATTCCTCATTTTCAGTGTCCTACCCCAAGGGAAGAAGCCAGCTTTGAATCCATATACATATCAGAAGATTAACAGAACAGCAATTTTGAATGCTTTGAGAGGTAATCAGTCAATGAGTGTTCTTCTTGTCCCTTTGATGCATGTGGGAAACTGTGAAACGGCTTCCTTACAGACTTTGCTGCGCAGGTCCCATAGCTTGAGTGTTCTGTCATGACTCCCAGATACAATGCGAGCTTTGTCCAGAAGGAATTTTGCTGATAAAACCTTTCCACTATGCCCCGTGAGCGTGTGCTAGAGAAATTGACATTATATAAGAAAACAAATTTTTACAACACTTGGTCTCACTATTCAATAGTTTAACAAAATTGAATTTTAAAGAATTACCTAGCCTTCATTCTACACTGAGAATTAAGAAACAGTCTTGATATACAAGTATGGTTTTGGTATCTGAAATAGACCCCCAAAAGGTTGCATATACAGGTAGTCCTTGACTTAATTAACAGTTTGTTTAGTGATTGTTGAAAGACACAACAGCACTGAAAAAAGTGACTTATGCTTTCACGCTTACGACCGTTGCAGCATCCCCATGGTTACATGATCAAAATTCAGATGCTTGGCAACCGATTCATATTTATGAAGGTTGCAGTGACCTGGGTCATGTGATCATCTTTTGTGAACTGGCAAGTTAAGTCAATGTGGAAGCCAGATTCATTAACAATCGTATTACTAATTGAACAACTGCAGTGATTCATTTAACAACTGTGGCAAGAAAAGTAATAAAATGGGACAAAACTCACTTGAGGAATGTTTCACTTAACAATATAAATTTTTGGCTCAAATGTGATCATAAGTCGAAACTACCTGTATTTTTTTCTTTCATTACCGTTATATTTAACAATGAAGCACAGGTATGGTTGGTAAATGAAACCTACAATTGTCTATGCTGTGAATATGCAACAAGATATGGCTCACTGTTATATCCTGTTTCCATTTGTTTCCTAGGAATATTTGGTTAACTGTCTTCAGAAAACCATTATCTGGCCTCTGGCCCATCCGTGAAGTTCTACAATTTGAAGTCCTTTCCAACTTCCTATAATTTAATACAATAGTCCCTTGATTTACAAGTGTTTATTTAGGGCCTATTAAAATTTAAAATGACATCAAAGGAACCTATGATCTCTGCCTAAAGTTACAGCCTGTACCCCCCCCCCCCAAATCACATAAACAAAATTTGGGCATTTGACAATCCAACTGTCTTTAGACCAATCGCAGGGATGCTGCAGCAGTCCCCCCAACTATCCCACCCCACTGGATCCTTGCAGTACCAAAACCTTCTTCCCACTCCCAAAATGGCATCCGCTTCCGGGATGGCTCCACGTGATCTCCACTGTGTAGGAAGGCTGTTTGGTAGAGAGGCTACTTGCTCAAGGAGATCTTTCAGAAAAGTAAGTGGTCAAGCTGTGATGGGAAGAAGGGTACGGGAAACAATGGGGTGGTAAAATTGGCCCAAGACCAGTGCTGAACCTGTGAGGCAGGAAAGAAGGCCCACGGCCTGCAGGAATCCACAGGTGGGAAGAAGAGCATGGACTGCCTGAGGGGATATAGGAGTCGCTGGGAGGTTTGGGGAGCCGGAGGAGGTGCTGCAGTGTAGGCTTGGGCCTGCACTAGATCAGAGGCAGAACAAAGATTGGAGTCGTTAAGTGAGGTGATCATATGCATGGTTTTCTTAATTACTATCATGACTTGTGACTGAAATCGGCAAGTTCCATTACGGTTGTTAAGTCAAGGACTACCTGTACTTACTATTAAATAAGGTGTAATATACAGAAGATCATTAGCAAATCTAGTAACAGTTCATAGTCTATGGCAGAGCAGTTCTAGAAGCTTGCTAATTTTTAATGCAGGGTTCTCGGGGACTGAAGCTAAAGCTGTCTGCATATAAAACATGCTCCTACCTTCTGAGCTATGGTTAAAAAAAAGGAATGGATTAGAGAAGGAAAGTAATGAATACGGAATATATTTTTAGGTTTACCAAACCAGTTTTAAAAATTTGGCAACCTAGTGCTGTTACTAACCATTTTTATAGTGTTTAGTTACTATTAAAATATATACACAGTTATAAAATTATATAATTCTTTCAAAATCATATTAATTTGGAAAAAATACTTAATATCTGTTTCCAAATAGTATGTTCAAATCACTTAGTGTTGGAAATATCAAACAAGTCACATAAATAAAAATAGATAAAAGATGATAAAAGGGAAACTCAAAATTTAATATATTGAGGGTTAACATCCATTATCACACCACATTTCTAACATTTTTTTTACAGCTATAACCTTGTCAGAATCAGGCACATGTGCCATGTCTTGGAAGAAATACTCACACGTAACCGATGATCATCCATTGTCCAGATCCTACTGGCATAGTCATTTGAAGCTGCTAATAAGTAGGAACCCTAAGGAAATGATTTTTAAAATGTTTTCTATAATAACCATTTTTATAATCTGCAATTTCTAAGTAATTTTGTTTCACCTTATTTTATGATCTCTTATCTCAATATAGGCCATTGCCTAATCTTATCCCTTCATTTGGGGTTTATTTACATGTTTTTAAGCTTCATTACCATTACATATTCTCTTGTCTCATCTACCCTGATTCAATTTTCCCCTCCATTATCTTCCCATTTATTTGCCTCATCCATTCCTTCTCCCATTCCTAATTCTTCTTTCTGTTGCTAGTGTTCTGCAGAGAGATGTTTTGTTGCATTAAGAGGTCTCAGTTTAAAAAGATGAGATCAAATACCCATCTAATTGCCTCCAATACTTAAAACTCCTTTATTGTTTTATGTTGGATAACAATTTCAGCGGTGTCTACTCAATACTCTACAAGGACACAAGCTGAATATATCACAATGTATCAGCAAATATTGTTCCACACATAGCATTTCTATAGCTTGATGGCAAAGTGACTGCTGGGAGTTAGATGGCATGGGAAGCAATATTCTGGGCAAATCAGACCTTTTACTATTCATCACTGACCTCAGCAAAACATTGTTGCCCTCTCTTGTAGAAGTAGTGCAGACTTAAGTTATATGCTTCAGCATTATTAAAAAATAACCTGCTCAAAGTACATATATCACTTATTTTTACAGGCAACAGGCTTAAACATTTGCAGGTACTTCCAAAAGGAAAAAAAATAGAATAAAATAATGTTACTAAAAAGATGATAATTTTATAGCATTTCTAAGCAATTACTTAATTTTCAAGATGATTTGACTTTTAATGTACATTGGTATTACTTAAGGAAGAGGATGGGCATATCAGAAACTATGGGTTCAGAAAATTTTGGAAATCAGACATGAAATTAAAACCCAAAGCTTTTCTTTTAGGGAGGACAGATAATCAGTTGGGGAGGGGGGGGGGACACGGAACTTTGTTTGGTACATGACATTAGTGGGAAGGTTGCTATCTGCCCAAAAATGGAAAGAAGAAAATAAGGAGGGATTAGAATTCATGGTCTCTGCTTTCTAGTCTGGTGCCTTAACTACTGAACCAAACTGGCTTTTAAAAGTGATGGAGCCAGTTGAGATGGTGAAATTAACTGCTTTGCTTGGAGACAATAATTTGATCAAATTTCTTTTGACTTGGAGGCTACTGTTAGATTTCTTATGACAAGGGGAAAAAGTCAACTTGACTTTGGAATTTGAGGACTGGATTGAATTAGGGAAATATTACAGCTTTTTAAATATAGAATTATTCATATTTTTCAATTCCTTACCTTTGGATTAAAATCAAGAGAATATTTTATGAACTGAGTATTTTAGAAAGTTGATTATTAGTGTTTTAAGGTATCAATATCTAACACTTATGGTATTTCCAGAACAGTCAATATATACTGATACCAAGCAAACTGCATTGTGCAGTAATTCAATCCTATTCCATTATTTATTTTTATGTTTACTGTTTTTCTGAAAATGCCATAAATGATGGGCTAGTGAAGCAGGGCAGAATATATTTGCAAAAAAGAAACACACCCATACTCACAGCGTTATCAAACTCTACACTAGTAATCCCTGCATTACTGCCAGATAGGGAGGCTTTAAATTCACACTTATCTGTAATACAAAAGAAAAGATTTAGGAGGCAAGAAAAAGCATGAATGCCATCAGTTTCATTCACTCTAGCTAAGAAACATATCTCAAAGATATAAACCACAGAACTGATCATTTAGAATTAGTGATACGTCATTTCTATTTCTTGTTTCATAAAACTGATTTATATCTAAGGCAGGCCATAAGACTCTGTTTTGACTACTCTGTCTTATAATGATACTCTTCAGAATTTGGGCACAAATTTTATTTCCCAAAAGTATTTCACTATATTCTTCTAATGGAAATGGTAGGGATTATCAAACCAAGATTGTGCTGCATCACTAGACCCATATATCTTCTCCTATTGTCTGGAAAAGACATTTTATCTCTCCAACGCACTAAAGAATTTATTTCAGGATTCCTACATTAATTTCTTAGTTCAGAATTGTAGCTACCTTTTAAAGATATCAACTCTGGAATCAACCTCTGAAGCAAAGAAGCATGTTTCCATTAATTAAAACCTCTTGTCCCTTTTATCTATATTTCTTACCACCAAAAACGTCCCAAATTTTGACCCTCCGGTCCAAGCCTCCTGTTGCTAATAAACGAGAACCAGGGCTGAATTGGACTGCGTTAACCTCCCCATCGTGTGCATCCTAAGAAGATAAAAAACAATACAGACAACAATTACTGAAGATTTCAGGACCCAGATCTGTCAGCCTCTAGAAACATACATAAAAGAACTGAACGAGGTTCTAACAAAGTGACAACAACCACAAAAGTATAAACTTCAGTATACATTTCCTGTTCAAAGCTAACTATAAGAAACTTTATGAGACCCCGTTTGGTTAAGACATCAGACTAGAAATCATGACACTGTGAGTTCAATCTTGCCTTGGGTATGAAGCCAGCTAGATGACTTTGGGCCAGTGGTGGGTTCTGAGTCCCGTTCCATCCGGTACGGTTGGAATGGGCTCGACGTCATCCACATGGATGTGTGCAGTGCACACAGTGCGCACATGTATCTTACTGCATCTGCGAGCCTCCAGCTGCTCAGCGAAGTGTTGCACAGGGGCTGTATGCACTGTGCGCGTGCTTGGAAGCGCTGAAGACTTAAAAGACTAGTAAGGAGCTCAGGCGGGTGGGTGGGCCCTCTGGAACACTGTGCCGGAATGGTATCCGGTGCTCCGGGCAGGTTCTGGTACGCCTGTACCGGAGCGTACTGCCTGCAACCCACCACTGCTTTGGGCCAGTTACTTTCTCTTAGCTCTAGGCAGAAAGCAATGGCTAACCACTTCAAAAAAATGTTATCAAGAAGACTTCAAGAACCTGTCCAGGCAGATTGGACATGATTGAATGAAAGAAAAAAAGAAACTAAATACATTTACAACTTATCTTTCAAAAAAAAAAAAAATCAGAATAAAGGCCTAGGGACTGTTTTTGGCATTTACCTCCTAAAATGCTGCATTCAGCAAAATACTGATGAAATAATAAAAAATACATGCTGAAAAGCAGTCAAGAAAAGAATGGGATATTAGTAAAAGAAGTAAATCTGACTACCTTATATATCAGAATGAAAAATAAAATTTGAGCTAATTTTGCATTTATAAGGTTAAAAGGTAAAGGTTTCTCCTGTCCATTGCTCTAGGAGGCAATGTTCATCTCGGTTTCTTAGCCAAGGAAACCAGCATTGTCCAAAGACTTTTCTGTGGTCATGTGGCCAGCATGATTATATGCAGAGGCACACAGAATGCTGTTACTTTCCACTAAAGTGATACCTATTTACCTACTTGCATTTTCATGTTTTCAAACTGCTAGGTGGGTAGGAGCTGGAGAAATAACTGGAGTTCACCCTCGTGCACAGCACTCGGGTCTTGAACCCAGCTGACAAGCTCAGGATTGTTAATGGCTGAGCCACCACATCCCCTTTATAAAGTAAAACAACTGCTAAATTTGTATTTGTGCTTGCATGTTTGCATGTATTTTTCCTAGATTATGTTTAGTACTTGTACAATATGAAATGATTTCACATTGTTTAGAATCAAATGCTTACACTGTAGAAATATATTTGTTGTGTGTTTATTCCATGTCATTCATACAAGTATTCTATATGTGATCATATTTTTAATGACTTTATGCATTTAATAAGAAAAAAACTACTACAGAAGTTAAAAGTAGAAAAGTGATACTGAGTCAGAAAAAAATATTTGCAGGAAATAAAGAGGTCTCAGCTTGAAAACTAAAGATCATGCACGTTAGAACACATTCCAGAACTGTCAGCTCCTTGATTGGTTTTGTTGGGAGAGAGTCAACTCTAAGTGCTTTCGACTGCAAGCAACATGAACTGACGATACCCACATAATGTCAGCAGCTTCATAACATCTGACAGCATTATTGGAGCATGGATGGGAAAAAAGAAAAGAAAACTGTTGGGAGCTCTGGAAGTTGTGGATGTGCAATTTCACTAGTGCAATCAGATCATTCTGTAATCATCATTGACCTCACTATTTATTAGCATTTCTCAGGTTTTGGCTGGTTTAAAAGACCCCATTTCTTGTTGCAAAAACTACACTACAATTCTTTCCAAAGTCACAAAAGCCCTTCTGGCTAGCCAGGTCAAGAGCATGCAGCATCTCATCAGGAAAACAAAGAAATAATTGACTGAACATGAAGAACAACTTGAAGCACTTTACACGCTTAAACTGCAAAGTATCACCCAAAAGTAAATGGGAAAATTACTAAGTAAAACATATCAATTTTTTAAGATAGTGAATCCAAGACATACTTACAAAGACATACACTGCTGTGTTGGGTAGTCGGACCTCTCTGCTTGCAGTAGGATGTTCATCAGTATTATCTTGAGGGATAGGACATGAGGATAAAGAACGTCTCCTGAGAAAGTTACATCGATATGCAAATAAATATATAAGGAAAATTAGCTATGTCTCCAGACTATAGGCAGGAGGATGACCTCAACTACACAATAAGTAAAAATGGAAGGAAAGGAAAGGAGTCTTAAAACAAATTTAAGTATTCAACAAAAACAGGGAATCAATACCCAGATATGGTTCTACACATTAGGGACTCCTCTATAGCCTTTGCATCTAGTTTCTCACATGAAGCCAAACAACTGCATAAAAACTCCTTGTGACAAAGTGAGGAGAAAGTTATCACCATTACAACTATTGCATTGAATCCCAAATTAAAATTGTTTGAGTTGAGGTACACCAATATTTATTTGTTAAATATCTACTATTGTTAAGTCCTTTTTCTTATACGAGGTAAATTCTGTTTAGTTGCTAAGGTACATAATCTATGATTAATGCCTAATTTAAAACTCACATTTTATTATTAACAGAGAGCTTCTACATAACATAAAAAAATAACTAAAATGACTGGGCACAGCAATCATGTAGATTATGTCCAGCATTTCTTCCCTAAGTAGTTATACCTCATGCATCCATGATGTATCTATGTATTATTTAACTGGAATGTCTTTTTAATTCTACAGAAATAACACGAGACAATTATTCAGCAACCCTCATCACATGCTAAATTAAATGTGAATAATTTCAAGCAAATTTTCACCTGGCAGTATCAGAAGAGTGATGTCCCAAAAGGGGAGACTCAGACAGACTGGAGGGAAAGATCAGAGGTCAGCACACAGCAGAAGTAAGGAGTTGAACACAAAAGAAAAGGAGAGATAGGAGCTAGAAGAAGGCTTGACATAAGAAAAAATGTTTGAATGCCTAGTATCACTGAAGTGTTGCTGTATATTGAACTAATATGTAACAAAAAGGTAAATGCATACCAACCTACCCAAAGATATTATTGATAGAATCCAGAAGGCCTCCAGTGGGCTGGGAGAGTCGCTTACTAAAGAGAAGGGAGGACAGTTTTCAAGGAGATCAGAACACACAAGCCCATAACTCTAAATTTTGAAGCCCCACATTCAGCAAGGAAAGCAAATGGCAACAGGACAGCACAAAAAGCCACCATCTTGGTTCTAAGTCAAAAGCTTGCATAAACAATTATGAACTGAACCCATGAGCAGAAGAAAAAGGCTCCCTAAAAGATATAATTCCCTGGAATTTTGAGAATAAAATTAAAGGAATATTTATATGAAAGCAGAACATATTCACAGGCATTCTCATGACTAATGTGATGGTTGGCCGATATAATAGCCTTTAACAGGAAGTGTAAATGTTTTTGCTTTTAAGCCAGTTTAAATGGAAAGACTTCAGGTTCTGCATGCTTTGTTTGCAGATTCAATTACAATGTAGAATTGGAAAGAAATTTGTCAAATAATCTATTATTTGCAGCTGTCACCAACATTAGATGGACTAACTGTCCAAAAAGGCAATATTTTATAACGCCTGCAGTTTTACTAGCATAGTCCTTAACAATTGCAACCTTTATAATTTTGATCTTGTTAATATTTACAGAGAGGATTTGAGTCTCCCTTTACTATTACCATGACATGGGTCTGCCATAAAGAAACTGAGAATGTTGGTAGAAACCCAACTCTTGAAAGCTGTAAGACAGGTGTGTCAAACTCGTGGTGTCACGGTGGCGTCATGTCAGGATTTTTCCCCCCCTTTGCTAAACCAGGTGTGGGCTGGGCGAGCATGTGACGCATCTGGCTCCCGGGCCGGGAGTTTGACAGCCCTGCTGTAAGAGGCCCTTTCCTAACTGATAAAGCACATTTAAATTCAAGGCCACAAAAGCTTTATTTACACTGCTCTTTCCAGTGTCAGGAATAAAGACTGCTATGGTAAAAAGCAGATGTGGATAGAAAAAGAGAGATACCTTCCTTATATTTATTTGTGAGCCCTATAACTCGGAAACATTCCCAGCTAATGATACTGAAAAATATCCACAAAGAAATTCAGTAGAAATAACATCACTTTATAAGTATTGGAGTGTTTCCTCTGGGCGTAATTCACTAGTTAATTTTCCCATTTGTACCCCATTAAAAATAAATGGGAGCAAAAAACATCAGCTGTGCAATTCTCATTTTATTACAATAGGGCATATAGCTGATAAATTATTTTCATACTGGCATCTGTTATCAATTAATTTATAATTCATCTATCCAGTAAAGAATAATTTCTTCTCAATATATTTTCTTCTCAAAATGAATTTCCTGAAGCAAATCAGGAATGCCTATGAATTTTTTTCCTCATGTAAAAATATTTCATAAACTCTTTCAAAAATATATTTCAAAACATCCCTGCTCATATATTACCTTGCTGTCCGTGTGACAGCACGAACTGGAGATGTCTCCTCAGCTGGATCGGAGGTTTCATCAGCAAGGACTTCAATATCATCATCCCTGAAGACAGATAATTCCTTGAATGTTCATGAACCCCAGGCATTTCATATTAAACAGACCTCTTGCCCTACTATTTCAAATACAGTATTTCACTTCCATTTTTAATAGCATAGGTCTTACAGATGATGGGAACAATAACTGAACAACAGAATTAGCTATGCCATGGCTGTATTTTATTTGCCTTTTATAATTTCTAATCATATTATTTGCCCTCTTGTAATATTATTCATAATACGTTGAGGAAATTAAGCTGGGGTCTGGTGCGAAGAATCAGGATCACAGGTTAGGTATTGCTCAATCCTATACTAATCATCAGCACTAAATTGGCACTAGATAAGAATTAACAGAATTCAGGGAAGGGGGGGCCTTGGCTTGGATTGTTGAAAGAACGTAATTATTCCAGATTGATTCCTCTCTTGATTTCACCTCCAGGCTCTGCCTTTTCTTTTACAGTTAGAAGGAATAAACTTTTTGTACTTTAAAATAATTTTAGAACTGTATCAATATACTAAAACAAATAAACTTAAAAATACAAATAAACTTTAAAATAAACTTAATTAATGGTTAACCCAAACAAATACACTTAGTACACAATGCAATAAAATAAGCTCACGTGAAACTAAAAAAAGTTATGTTCTGTATGCAGTAACTTCTAAACTAAACAGTCAGATGCCTATATAATTATTTAAAGGGGAAAAATAATGATTGGTTAATCTGATGAATTGCTCATTCTTCCACGATGCAGCCATTGAGTTGTAAGGAACGTGTTAAGCTCAGAAGACCAAGATAAAAAAGCCAAATAAAGAAAAACAATCTGAGTCAATATAGAACCAATAAACTATTGCAAATTGTAACTCTAAAGTCAGTAAATATCTGAAGTTACAAAAATTAAGTGATATAAAAATAATAATTAAAGTATTGCTGAAAAGTTAAAAATGATACTTTTTAAAAATCAGAATTTTAGCTTGGCAGAAGAAATCCTATTATGGTTCAGTTAAAAAAGGAGATGAAAACATTAGTGAACATTAATAAATGCTCATCCATAGCAGCTGCTAATAAATAATTTGCTCTTCTATTTCTGATTCTTAACAATTTTCTAGGAACGCATACTATCACAGTTGGGAAAGGGGAAGATAATTCCCCCTGCCAACCTAATAAAATAGTCACCATCTTTATCTCCAGTCTCCACAGTTGTTGCTAGTTAAATTAGGAATCTTTTATCATTTGACCACACGGTTTACATTGGAATGCTGATGAACAGTAAGAAGACAATAAACATGTAACTTGGATAATTCATTTTTATATTTTCAGCCTGGAAATGGAAATAATGTTGTCATTAGGAAGTAATTAGACTGATGAATGCTTACTGTTCAATTGGCAGTGGTTCTTTAGCAGCTTCTGCTAGTTCTTTCTGAAGCCGAGCTTGCCTTCTTCTAATAGACAGATATTAGGAAATATATGTCAACTCTGTAATATTTATCAACATTCATTTGAACAGCTGTATTCAAAGTATATTAAGGAATTGATAATTAGGAGAAATTATTGCCTTAAGCTCCCTGGGATAGAAATCTCAGTGGATAGACTTGTTGCCTCAAAATGTATTTATATCTTGACACTAGTAAAATGTAAAGCTCATCAGAATATGCTGGTTGTCATGTCTCTAGGCCCAAGTGAAAACTTAACTGTCCAGAAATGTTTATCTTAACTAGGCAGTTTTAAGACGTTTGAAGTCATTCTGTAATTCTTGCAGGGTACTCAGTTTCTTAAATAAAATAGTTCTAGTCAGTGCATCATATGTTAAGAGCAGACTCCATACTGATATATTGTGAATTATCAGATATTATTTCCATCACAGAAACTGGTGTTAATTCTAGATTGAGTCTATTGGTTTAGATATAATAGCCACTCCTCATTATGGGAAAAAAAACACCAAGAAAAATGAGGCTAATCTGATATTATGAGTTAATATATAGTAATAATATATAGTGAAAGCCAGTCTAAACCTCACATCAAAATTTTTATGAACATAAGGATTTAAAGATCTCAGAAGGTGGTTTAGTTCCAAATCCAAGTCAAGTCAAAGCCTAGTTAATAACTGGATAAATTATCAAAAAAATCAGATCAGACTAAGAAATTGAAAAACATTCCCAGAAAGGCAACAGAAAACCATTTTTATACTGTATGGATGAGTCACTAGGACTTGAGCTCAACTTGAAGAAACTATAGTTTAAAGGATTCAAAATCACATCCAAACATTCTGTTAGTAATAATAAGAAAAGACATACAGGGCACACACATGGGAGGGAAGAAAGAAAGAAAGAAATGTTCTGGATGGGTTCTAATAGATTTAGTTTGAACTCACACACTTACGTGGAAAATACTATCATACCTTAAATCTTTCTCATTTTCTGCATTGAGGCGATTAGCTTCTTGAGCCTTTTCTGCCATCCAACGGGTTACCAGTTCTTGGTTATCTTCAGTGGTTTTTCTTAATTTTTCTTCAAGAGCATTAAAGGTGATTTGGAGAGCATCATATTCATCCTTAAGAGTTTGATTAGCTTGTTCAAGATCTTGAAGCTTGTTGCATAAATCATGGCACTCAGTCTCCAGTTCAGATATCTTCTGTAAATATTCTGCAATTCTTCAATGGAAGCAACTAATATAATGAAAATCTGAAGCTAGCTAGGACCAAGATAAAGTTCTATTGGTAATAAATGGATTTTACTCACTTGACATTATTTATTTGTATTTCTTTGTCCTTCTGTTGTATTTGATTGTTTAGGTCAATCACAGTTTGAGCCAACTACAAAAAAAAGGGGGGGGGAATGATAGTTAATGTTAATGTCAAATTAATATTAATAATAATTAACAATCTTAATTATGTGAAGGAAGATCCACAATTATTAATATAGACAATGTTTTTTGTGTCTCTTTCGGTGCATGCACTTTATTAAGAATGTATCTTATGGCTCTCAATCAGAAACAAGATTTTCTGTATTTATTTGGCAGATTCACAAACCCATATGGAACAAACTTAAACAATCAATATATACAAAAATGAAAAGAAAATCATGACTACATGATGTAGCTGAAAAGTACCATAAGGTGTACCTTTCTAAGCTTCTAAACACAGAATCTTAAAAGAAATAAGCATCACAAAATCATTTTCCAGGTTTCTAGTAACAGATGAAGAAAGGCATCACAAAAGCAAAGTATCTTAATTAAAAATGGAATATATGATGCACTGTCTACAATAATAAATATGTATTTTTTATTACAATGAAAGCAGCATAAAAGCTGAAAGTCTGACTGCTTAGACATACATTTTTTATTGTTTTGAAACTTATTGAATAGACAAAAATACATAATAGTATGTGCATTGTACTGTTGCAAGTAAGCACAATTTTTTCCTAACCTCGCCCCGTTTCTTGTGCAGCTCTGTCAATTCCTCTTGATGTTTAATCCTTAATTGAGCGACTTCTTGAAGATGAGCGTCATTTCTTGCACCATCATGTCCTGGGCTGAATTTTCCAAAGGAACAGTAGGTAAGAGTAAATAAACTTATTTAATCATACAGATGTTCAACCTATAAATGGCAATTGGGACCAGAATTTCCATCACTAAATTTTCAGGTTATAAAGCATGAAGCCATGTGACTACAATGCTTAGCAAAGCAATTCTGAAGTCCTGGTTGCTGTTATTATACACAGACCTCACAGGACAGTGACTTCTGACTTACTACTGGCTTTTCTATTGACTTTACTTGTGGAAAGCCAGCAGTGAATGCTGGAAATTGCATTCAACAGGGACACTGCAATGGCTGGAATTCTCAGAACTCAGTACCATTTGTTCATTGCCAGAGTAACTTTGAACTGTAGCTGAATGGCCATTAAGCAAGGACCTATACTGCACAAGAATATCTCTATATGTAGTATTGATTTTCCAGACATTCCATTGAGATTACATTAAGCAATTACCATTCATCTTGATACTGTATGCTACTGATCTCTATTTAAAAGAAAAAAAAAATCTAAAATAAATAAATAAATAAAAGAATGATGTCCCTGTTTAAGGACGATCTGGATGTCTGGTGAGAAGAGAGCTTATCTATCATTCCAAATGTCCAAAAAAATTGAAATCATTCAGTATACTATGAACAGCATTTTAATAATATAATACTTCACATGAATTTATATATTCACAAGACATTACATAATTTGATGTAATTTGCATCAGTTGCATAACTTATCACAGGTAGTCCTTGCCCTAGGACCACAATTGGAACCAGAATTTCCACTATTAAGCAAGGCAGTTAAGTGAGTCACTGTACTTGTTAAGTGTATTATGTAGTTATTAAGTGAATCCGGCTTCCCCCATTGACTTTGCTTGTTGGAAGCCTGCTGGGAGGGCTGCAAATGGCAATCACATGATCTCAGGATGCTGCAATGATTGTAAATACAGACTGGTTGCAAAGCACCAGAATTCTGATCACTTGACCATGGAGAATGCTGGGACAATGTGAAGATTATTGTCATTGTACATCATGCATACAATGAAATTGGTGTGTATATAACAAAATTGATCATGTAACTTATTTCAGTGCCATTTTAACTTCGAATAATCACAAATTGAATGGTTATAAGCTGAGGATTACTTATATAGTACATATGTTATAAAATTAAGATTACATTAACATAATAAAGCGTGTATAATATGTACAGCACAAAGTTTTGCAGCAGCTATTAATAGTAAAAAAATAGTAATGAATATTACACAGAAGAGCAAAATGCCCTTTTATATTGTTGTTTTTAAAGAAGCCACAATAAGTCTCACTAGAATTGATTCAACAAGTACCTGATCTCATGCCGGCTTGGCAAATCATACTTTTCCACTTGTAGCTTGTCAGCCAGCACTGAATGGAAATCTGACTTCTCCAAGAGCTTATTATCTAATATTTAATTTTTTAAAATGGGAAAAGAACGCTATTAGTTGTACAGTCGATTAATAAGTTTGCTATGTCATTATACTCTTTGGACTGATGTAAACATTTACAGAGAAATTATACCTATTTCAGACATGCTCTTGTATTGCAGTGAAAACATGCCTAACCAAGAAGACATTCTTTCACAGTACACAATAGGATTATGTCCAACTTGTACAACTAGATTTATGTAAATGAATGAGTCATTTAATAAGACACTGTTCTACTTTATAACCTGGCATTTTGAATAACAGAATCTGGAAGGGGATTCTCTGATGTAATCACAAAAGATTGTTTCAGATTGCAAAATCTCTCTTTCACCAAAAGGGTGCTGGCCTGAGAACAAATATATCAAGCAATCAAGTAATTCTCCCTATGCTATTGAACCAATGAGAAGGTTCCTTGTCCCTGAGCAGAATGTAAACAAGAAGTATTCAAAGTTCAGGGTTGGGAATCTATATTTTATTACAAATCCAAGCCCACAAAAATGGGCCACTTTGGTGTAATGATTAAAGCACCAGGCTAAACTCCAGGAGACGAAGAGTTATAGTTGTGTTTTAGCATGAAGCCAGCTGAGTAACTCTCTTGGTCCTTGGAAGGAGGCAATGACAAATCATTTCTGAAACTCTTTCCAAACTCTTGATTCAAAGGCACGTGCACACACACACACACACACACACACAATATAATATGCAAATAGCATTATGCCTCATTGGAGTGAACACATTCTAAAACTTTGTTTATATAATACATTAATCCAGTTAATTGAATTCATCAATTGTCTGGGTGTCTATAACATAGAAGTGCTACAAAAAAACTCGATGACAGTTTGCACAACACAGAGAATCACAAACCAGTGAACAAATTTTAGCCTAATGTATTATGTGAACCTGGCCTTAGAAACAATAATGTATTTATAAATGTATGCATAAAATTATAGGTGAAGATAAAATTAGTAATACACACTCCTTTTTCATACAACATATCATTCCTGGTTTTCTCTTTGGGATTTATTTTCTGGAATCTATTGAAGAAAAATTGTACTTAATTCAATTGCATTATAAAATAGTTAATTGGGAAATTTTGCTAGTTTACTGAAACTTTACTTAAGTGGGCCCAAAACCTCATCAACCAAACTAATTAAACTACAGTAGCAAAAAAACCCATCCTTTATCTAGTCGAGCAATCACAATATTTATAAGTGAATTCACCGACAATTCTGGACTGCTGCTTAAAGTGAGGATTTTCAGTTGATTCTTCCGAAAACTCTTACATTGCAAGATGATCTCTTCAAAGGCCTGTCTTTGTAACCGGTCTCGACGCTTCAGTTCGTCCAGGATATGCCGCTTCCAGGTGGGGAAGCTCGAGGTCTTAAGTCCAACAGACATGTTGCCGGAGATCCGGGGACGTTACACCCTGCCCCCAAAAATCCAAGTCATCTGGCTGCGGGTTTCCCCTGTGGCAGAGTGGGTGTAGTAGGACAGCTGGATCCAGGATTCTATAAAGAATAGGATAGCGATAACAAGGCAATTGGAGGCAAGTCAGGCAGCCAGATCGGGGTTGGAAAAGAAAGAGGAAGGGGTCACGTCCGAGAAGACCAGAGAGAAAGTGGAAGGGGACCAAGAAGATTGGGAGGCGTCTAGTCATCCTGACTGACGGGCCCACCCAGGAACAGACAGTAACAGAGTTGGAATGTACCTTGGAGATCATCTAGTCCAACCCCCTGCTCACGCATCTGTACTAGGGATTCGAACCACCGACCTTTCTGATCGACAAGCTCAATGTCTTACCTACTGAGCCACCTAGTCAAATACCAAACCAACGGGAGAAACTCACCGCTGACAATCAAGGAGAAGGAGCGGGGGCAGTTGAGTGTTGCCTTCACCTGGAAGGCCTCTCCGCGCACCCCTCGATCGGGCCGCAGCCCCCATCCATTTCCGCGACAGTCTTTCACAGAGTTTCCCTTGGTCCGAGAGAGATGGCGTCACTAGCGGGCTTTCTCTTCCTTGCGTCGCAGGCTAATCACATTTAGACTCCAACCTCGGTGCCTGACTCACAAGGCCGCCCTTCCTGCAGAGAACGCGGATCGCGCGTCGCTAAATCAGTTAACTACCTCGCTGGCCCGTCCTTTGCGAGTGCCCTTTCTGGTTAAACTGTGGCTGGCGACAACCGCCGAGGCCAAAGCGGGGTAGAAAATGGCTGCAGACGAGGCTCGTCAGGGGCCCCTGGATATACGCCATTTTAGGCGAGGATGCTGGGAAGAGGCGCCTTTGCTGCGCGCCACTTTGGGCGGGGAATTGGGGCATCGTTACCCTCGGCTACACAGATCGATAGAGAAGCGCTCGTTGGGATGCATACACTGGGCTCAGTTTCACCTCCAGCGAGCCGCGGACGACGTTACCTTTCCCCTCCTCTTCCACGCGGTGCTCAGCCCAACTTCTCTGCCAGCAGATACCGCGTAGATTATAGGGGTCTCCAACCCTGGCAACTTTAAGCCTCGAGGACTTCAACTCCCAGAGTTCCCCAGCCAGCGAAGCCCACTTAAGTAAATTCCAGGGATTCTGGGAGTTGAAGTCCACACAATTTAAAGCCGCCAAGGTCGAGAAGCACCGAAATAAACCACAGTGCTATAAATCTTAGCTCTGTGTTGTAATTGGCGCATTGTTTTTATAGCGCCGAGTTTGTATCCTCCATGTGTTTCTTCCTTCAACTCCGGTCGGTTTATCCAGTGCGAGTGATGACAACGGATCGTGCAACTCCGCTTTCGGGAAACGGGTGCTGCCCAGCGTTTCAGTTTGTTTGGTTTTCCTCCCAAACAAGAATGGCAGGGAAAGTTTGTTTCCTTTTAAAAATGGGGCGATTTTAACAGACTGCTCCAGGAGTCCAGCAAAAGAAAATGTCAGCTGTAATTTTATGTCGGCTTTATAGAGTGAAGTAGAAACAGGTGGTAGAAAACAATATGCTCCAAATATCTTTTTTTTTTTGCCATGATCTTTATTTTCCAGTAGCTTTAAATATTTTATGTTTTGAAGACATTTAAGGGATTGTATTGATTTGAGCTTCCTTGCCATTATAGAATTTTAATTTACATACATGGGTAAATCTTGTCTGTGGTAAATAACCTTCCTGTGCAGTGCACACCTACCTTCCATCCATCCATTCATCCATCCATCCATCCAATCTCTGCACACACACTTCAGTAGTTATTTACAGCATTCTTACAAACAGGCTAGGGATTACTAGGCAAGAAATTTTCATAAATTATATTCATGTGAAACTTTATTGTACTAAACTGTAATATTCATATTAAACATACTATACATAACTTTTGCACTCATTTTATATTTTTCAGGTCTGGACCTCAGTTGAACACCATTTTGAAGATTTAGAAACTTGGCTTGATCACTTAGGTTTATCATTGGTTACAAGGTCATTTTCTAATTTTTCAAGATAAAACTGTTTGTTTGCATGTTTGTTTATACCATTTATGTCACTCCATTTTCTAAAGCTCTTAGAAAGCTCTTAGCTCTTGCATTACTGATACAATAAGATTAAAAACTATTCAATGTAATTATAACTAATCAATTTGATGTGCCACCATTTGGGGGGTAGCATAATCTTATTAATCTCCAAATGCTTTTTTGAAGAGACATGACTTTACAGCTCCCCCCAAAAGGAGGGGGTGATTCAGATATTCAGGAATAAGCTGTTCCAAAGTAGGGCCATCATAAAGAAGGCTTGAATGTGGAGTCCCTGAGGTTGGTATTCTGGTGGTGATGAGTTCCTCAGCAAACCTTTTCTCCTCAGCAAATCTTTTCTCCCATATCTAATTGGATTGGAAAAGCAATCACAAACATATCCCACAGCATGTACAGTAGAATGTCACAAGTAATAACATCTTGACTTATACCTGGAAACAAACTGGTGGCTCAAAGTAGTGAATGTTGCAGTATTTTAGTTGTGGGGTGACAAGGGCATGTGTAGGCATGAAACCTCCTGAGTTATAAAAGGATGTTTTTTTGTTTTTTTTTAGAGTTTTATTGAACACTTATAGGCCGCCCTTTTCCCTGAGGGGACTCAGGGCGGCTTACAATAATGAGGGAGGGGAGTGCAAGACAAGACAAAAGAAAATGTGAATAAAAAAATAATTAACAATAAAAGCACAACATTCACTCAGCATTCGGGCGGGGAGAGAGTAAAGTCCTATCCCCAGGCCTGACGGGATAGCCAGATCTTGAGGGCCGTGCGGAAGGCCTGGACGGTGGTGAGGGTGCGGATCTCCACGGGGAGATTGTTCCATAGCGTCGGAGCTGCAACTGAGAAGGCTCTCCTCCGCGTAGTCGCCAGTCAGCACTGACTGGCGGATGGAATTCGGAGGAGGCCTACCCTGTGCGATCTGATGGGACGCAGGGAGGTAATTGGCAGTTGTCCCACCTGTAATGGCTTCCATCTGTTTTCATGCAGGTATCAGCCCTGCTAGGTAGCTCAGGCCAGCAACCACATTCTACAAAAAATGCTAAAGCTCAGCTTTATTGATACAGGCTATAATTGTGAATGTCTGACAGTGTTTCTTTTCCTGTTTTCTTACATTAAAAGAGTCAAGATGAAGTAATTTAAGTTACTTGTGTGTTCTTGTTTTCTACTATACTGGTGTTTGATCAATGGACAAAGCTCAAATTGTGCTAATGGTCTCCACATATCTTTTCTAAGGTTATCTCTATGTTCCGTATGAGACACGAGTCCATGAGTAACCTCAAGATGCAGATCAGCTCTATCTACTTAAGCATGTCAAAAGTGGTCTGCCTTTAAGGTAGCTTCCAAATCCTCAGCACTCTGCCTTAGCAAGATTTAATCTAAGCTTATTTCTCTCCATCTAGATCTTAATAGCTTTATAGCACTAAGTCAGGATCTCCATATCTAGCCATCCTTGGTCGGAGGTTCCTTCCCTGTGTTGGTGGTTGACCTCTCCCATTTTCAGGGATGTGTCAAACAACAGAAAAGACCCAGGCCCTACAGCAGTCCACGATGGAGTGATCCAAGGCTCATTCTTTGACCAGAATTGGAAAAAGTTAAAATGTTAAAGAGCCATTTACAAAGGAGACTAATAAAGTGGTATACATTATAACTTAGCTTTTCATGTGGAACAGACAAAAAATACTGTGTGTACTTAAAATTTATAAAATTAATAAGCTTCATTGTGACAGGAAAGGATAACTTTATAGCTAGTCTGAATGTTACAAGTACTCTAGAGATCTTCAAACTGGAAGCCCTCAATCAGTCATATATGGTGATGAAAAGTTGGGTGCACTGAGCATTAGTCTGTAGAGTATCATAAAAGGATCTTTTATATTGATATCAGTAATTTTGGGCTCTACTATTGAAAACCGAAGCAAAAGGTCTCCTTGAAGTAGAACGATCGGTGTGGTAGCTTTTGTAGGAATTAATGGTGCTTCTAATTTTTAATAGGCAAGGAAAGAGCCAAGAAAAATGACTCAGAGTTAAAAATAGCTCTCCTGAGAGCACAACAAAAGCTTTGTAACTGTCTTGCACAGTAGAGCCAGAGTAAGTGACAGTATAATGAGTGTTTAGTGCAATAAGCAGCTAATATATGTATACCATTAAGCATGGTATATATTGCTTTACAGAAGTTTCGACTATCACTAGCTTTTAACTATTTTTAGTCTGAAATGTACAAAAAAAAAATCCCCCTCAACCCTCCTTCCTGTAATTCTACAACTAAGACTGTACAAATTGTCTCTGATGGATAACGGATTATGAGGAAGTAAGCCCAACCTATAAATGTAAGTCATATAGTATGAGGAGAACCTAAATCACTATTAAGTTTGATCAGAACCATCTAGTTCCAATATATAGTGTACTGCTAAAACAAATTTCTTTCTCCTTCCTGAGAGGCATTCAACCTTCTGGCCAAAGGCTGCACTTTTAAAAGTGGTTAGGGAAAGAAAAGGTAGTTTTGATTATATTTAAATTAATTGTAATTCACTGTGGCAGCAGCTAGCTAAAATCTTGAAAAATAAACATTGTACCTAACAAGTACTTGAATGGGAAACCACCAGGAAATATCAGTAAATACCACTGGTAGGCTAAACTGGAAAATTAAAAAACAGTGACCAAACACTTCCATATGCTTGTCAAAAAAAATGAAATGGATTTCTAGGAATCGAACTCCACTCAAGGGACATTTTACTTTTATATAATTATGTCTGAACTTTCTCTTCTGCCACATTAATAATCAAGATTGGGAAACAACTTTTGAAGGATCCTGGTGGTTACAGCTATGGTTTGGGAGAGTTTGGGTATACTGGACTGTTCAAATACAATCACAGATACCAACTGTTTTCAATTTAATTTATCCAATTAGTAAGGCTACCCAGTTCAAAATAATTGTTAGGTCTTAAAAGAGATTGGTTCAAGAAACCCATACTTGCAGTTCTACTTAGAAAAAGTTAAAAGTCAAGACTTGTCAAAATAAGTCACACTATTCTGGTGAAGGAATTCATAGAGTATAGGACTATACACTTTAATGTTGGTGAGGTTGACAAATAACTACTCTAAACCCCTACAATTTAATAACGCTATGTGTCTGAATTGGAATAGCAAAATTTTAATTCTGTGGTGTGTACTTTTAAATATTCTCTATGTAGTAATATCTGCTGGAAAAGGAAAGTTTAAATATATCTTGGGCCATGTTAAAAGTAGCTGGGAGCAATTCTGCTACTGTTACCACCAACAGCTTTTGGCAGATTTTCATAGAAAGGAATTGCTGGATATGAAGAAAATAACTTCTTTTTGTGGATGCCTTACCATTAAGCTTATACTAGGGCACAGATAGATAGATGGTTGTTGCTTTGAGGGCATGAATAATGGATTTTTTTAAAAAAGTAATCAACGAATTACAAATTAGTCAATCTAACTGAATTCTTAGATATACTGTATGTTAAAGGTGGGGAGAGTGTTATGGCTGAAATAAAAGCTGTGAATTGTCAGAGACCAGATTTTGCTTCCCTATTTGCATATGCCCATCATACCCAAGGAAACTATTCCTTTCGTAGAACAAAGTCCCATCATCTTCCTTGTTTGCTGAAAAGGAAGAAGTATTGGTCATTTTTAACAGAATGAAATTCACTAGAGGCAATGGCAGTGACGTGCAGGGGAGGTAGGGCCTCACCACTGTCATGATGAAAAGAAAAACAAAATTAAAAGGAAAAAGGCAGAGGTAGTTGCTGTCAGAGTCACAGTAGATGATCTGGTTAGTGCTTAACTGCAGGGGGTGGCGAGAAAACAATGGGCCTCCTTTACCCTAGCTTTATGATTACTTGAACAGAGTTAAGCAAGGGTTAAAAGGCGAAAAATTCCTTATGCAAAGGAGGCACATGGTTCTCTCGCCTCCTCCTGCAGAGGGCACTTTGTTTAGAGGCTTTTTTAAAACAATTAAGCAGAGTCATCCACGTGGTGACTCTAGCAGCAACTATCCTAGCCTGGCCAGAGCAGCTCTTGCTTTTTCTTTTGCATTTTCATCGTGGCGGACAAGAGGAGAGTTGAAATCCTCTGACACAGCTGGAAAAGGTATGTGGGTCGGAGGGAGGGGGCAGGGGGAGGAAGTCAAAATTATTTGTAAGTAATTGTAATTTGTTTTATTATAAGTAATGTGTGTGTGTGTGTGTGTGTGTGTGTGTGTGTGTGTGTTTACCCGCCTCGGCATGTGGGCTGGCATTTTTAATTTTTTATTTTTTAAAGCAATGCTGCCGCGCCTTGCCATAGAGCAGGGCATGCCGGCTTCCGGCCATACAGTGCGTCCCGTTGTATGGCTGGGATGGCGGCATGCACTTTAAAGTGCCAGCACGCCTCCCGGCCATAAAGCAGGACATTTTTCGCTCTATGGCGGGGCGCGGCAGCATGCATTTTAAAGTCCCGGTATGCCTTCCGGCCATTCAGTAGGTCCCGCTGTATGGCCGGGACAGCGGCATGCACTTTAAAGTGCCAGCGTGCCTCCCGGCCATAAAGCAGGACATGTTTTGCTCTATGGTGGAGCACAGCAGCATGCACTTTAAAGTGCCGGTGTGCCTTCCGGCCATAAAGCAGGTCCCGCTGTATGGCCGGGGTAACGGCATGCACTTTAAAGTGCCGTGCGCCGGGCTGGGCGAGTCCCAGAAGACAGGCGGGAGACGGCGCAGGCGTCTGGCGCCCCTTCTGTCACCGTCCCTGAGGAGCCACTGCCGCTGCCTCACTCCTCCTAGTCTTCACCTCACGTCACTGGGCTATGGAGATGTGGCCCCCTGCCATTCTTTAAAGCAGGTTTCTCAACTCCATCTACTGCCTGTAGAATTCTGAGATCACACATCTTAAAATTGCCAAGGTTGAGATTTAGTGGTTAAAGGCAAACCTAATAAGGAGCAGCTAACAATGTACAATACCTGTACAAAACTGCAGACTTATTTAACTGCAGATATTAGTCTTTTAAGGATTTGTGCCTAATCCCATCGGCCTCCCTCCACTCATTAACAAGAGGCAAGGCTATTTCTGGCACTGCTGATGCATCTAAAACACAAGCAGTTCCATAACAGCAACAGCTCTTTATACAATCAAATTTGTCTGGCTTTCTCTATATGGATCAAGGTCCTGATTGCAAATCAGAGCCCTAGAATTTCCAGCTCTACAATTCAAATTCTTATAAAATATTGTATCTTTTTGTTGCTTGCTCTTCCCCTCTATTTGCTTATGTACAAGCTAACATGTTTGTTTTCTTAAAAAAAAAACACAGTACACAAATGCTGCATTAGTTTCTGTTATCCAATCAGATTACAATAAACAGTTTAATGAAAGCTACCAAGTCTGCCCTTAATTAAAATATTGAGGATGAAACTGATTTGGGTGGTTGTTAGCCACAACAAAAAATAAAGAACAAGGAGAATTAAAATTAAGCATAATTGTATGAGACTTTATCATAAACCTACAGATAAATTTGGATGTGTGAATTTCACAGCTGTTGCAATATGAACTGTAAATAAAATGTGCAAAAAAGATAAATTAGTAAGAATTTTTTTTGCTATATAGCAAAGTACATCTGTTCACAGCAATTTATAGCACAGATTCATCTGTTGTCTTCTATCCTGTGTTGTATATTGTCGAATATGACAGTATATGGCTGAAATCCTAACTACTTACAGGAAAATTTATTTTCACAAACCTCTTAATGTTACTTTTTAACATTCATCTTTGATACCAGTCCTATTTAGTTTGTTTTTACATTGTTTTTAATGTTTCTTAAATGCTGCCTAGGATCGTTAAGGGAGCAAGGCGATACACCATGGTCTATAGAATTTATAGGCAAATCTCACTCATAATGGTATTTCTAAATCAGTGACGTGCGGTGAAGACGAGGAGGAGTGAGGCAGCGGCAGTGGCTCCTCAGAGACGGTGACAGAAGGGGCTTCGGACGCCTGCGCCATCGCCCGCCCGTCTTCCGGGACTCGCCCAGCCCGGCGCGTGGCACTTTAAAGTGCATGCCGCCGCCCCGGCCATACAGCAGGCAGTATGGTCAGGCCCAGGGCGGCGGCCTGCATTTTAACGTGCCAGCGCGCCTCCTGGCCATAAAGCAGGACATGTTTTGCTCTATGGCAGGGTGTGGTGGCATGCACTTTAAAGTGCACACTGGCACTTTAAAGTGCATGCTGCCGCGCCCTGCCATAGAGCGAAATGTTCTGCTTTATGGCCGGGAGGCGCGCCGGCACTTTAAAGTGCATGCCGCTACCCCGGCCATACAGCGTGACCTGCTGTATGGCCAGAAGCCGACGTGTCCCGCTCTATGGCGTGGCGCGGCGGCATGGCTTTAAAAAATAAAAAAGTGCCAGCCCGCGTGCCAGCAGAGGCGGGTAATACATACACACACACACACACAAATTACTTATAATAAAACAAATTACAATTACTTACAAATAATTTTGAATTCCTCCCCCCTGCCCCCTCCCTCCGACCCACATACCTTTTCCAGCTGTGTCAGAGGATTTCAACTCTCCTCTTGTCCCCCATGATGAAAATGCAAAAAGAAAAAGGCAAGAACTGCTCTAGCTAGGCTAGGATAGTTGCTGCTAGAGTCACCACATGGATGACTCTGCTTAACTGTTTAAAAAAGCCACTAAACAAAGTGCCCTCTGCAGGAGGAGGCGAGAGAACCACGTGCCTCCTTTGCATAAGGAATTTTTTCGCCTTTTAACCCTTGCTTAACTCTTCTCAAGTAATCATAAAGCTAGAGTAAAGGAGGCCCATTGTTCTCTCGCCTCCCCCTGCAGTTAAGCACTAACCAGAGTCATCCACTGTGACTCTGGCAGCAACTACCTCTGCCTTTTTCCTTTTAATTTTTGTTTTTCTTTTCATCATGACAGTGGTGAGGCCCTTGCCTCCCCTGCCTGCACGTCACTGTTCTAAATCATTCATCACTAGAAGCAAAGAACCAAAAGGAAAGCTGTAACTGCAGCACCCCAGATGTTGTCAAATGCAAGTCCTAATATCCCTATTTGCTATACCAAACATTCCGAAGTGCTTCACAAAGTATATTAGTATAAAACAAATGTCTCTGCAAAACAACTAAACAATTGTAATACTTGCAGAGATGCCCACAAGATGTGGTCAAAAACGTAATGATAGTGCCAGGGGTTGGGTTCTGGCCAGCACTATTGCTGGTTCATTTGTACGTGTGCTTTGCACTCATGCACATGCTGGATACTTGCTGTGCGTGTATGCGCAATGCAATAGAAATTGTTCTGCGCATGTACAGAAGTGAAAAACAAAATGGTGACAGCGGTGACTGGGGAACCGGTTCGGGGGTGTGGCAGGCCTGGATTGCTGCTAGTTCCAGTGACCCAGGCCGTTATACTACTACCAGTTCAGCTGAACCAGTAGGAACCCACCAGTGTGTAAGGCAGAGAGAGAGAAGTTTCATATTGTATGTTGTTTGTTTGCACTATTGTGGCTGCCATCTTGAGTTTCTGACTATACTCTATAAACATCTCTGAAAATTTGTGTGTAGCTGGTTTGAAGGCTGTCCTCAATTTTTTCATGTGCATTCCCAAGAAAGGAACAAGCTGGCAAGTGGAATTCATAGGTTCCCTAGGTGCAATTCATAGGTTGCCTGGCCTCCAAACCAGTTGGCATTGTTTTCAATTACTAATGCATGACATACAAAATACACAACTGATTTAAGATCCCAAAGAGAAATACTTCATTTGCATTAATGCATCCTGAGAAATATTTCTTCATAATGCTTTGCATTACGCAACTATAGCTATTAATCACTGAATTTCAGAATCATGTGGACGCCCACATAATTCATTCCTGCAATAAAAGCTACCTTTGCATCAAACATTATTATGAACAAGTTGGAGTGGGCTGTGTAGTATACATAATCAGAATTCTTACTGTATAATTTTTACTTTTCCATAATTAAGTATGGTGGGTGTTTATCCCTGGATACAGTGCTGTATTGGAAGCTAGCATTTTCACCTACATTCAAAATCCCTTCTATGTTTCCAAATCTGCACCACAGAGCTGCCTGCAAGAAACCTTAGTAGGTAAGTCTGGATGGAAACCTTATTTTAGGAAAGAGGTATATTCAGTTTTACAACTTACCTTTGTATTCCAATTGTTTAGAATTCATAGTAAAACCTTGATTGTAAAATCATATTGCTTTTCAACAAAGATGGTTAAAGGTAAAGGTAATGGTTCCCCTCGCACATATGTGCTAGTCGTTCCCAATTCTAGGGGGCAGTGCTCATCTCCATTTCAAAACTAAAGAGCCAGCGCTGTCCAAAGACGTCTCTGGTTATGTGGCCAACATGACTAAATGCGAAGGCACACGGAACACTGTTACCCTCCCATCAAAGATGGTTCCTATTTTTCTACTTGCATGTTTACATGCTTTCGAATGGCTAGGTTGGCAGAAGCTGGGACAAGTAACGGGAGCTCACTCCATTACGCGGTGCTAGGAATTCGAACTGCCGACCTTTCTGATCGACAAGCTCAGGGTCTTAGCCACTGAGCCCCTGTTATATACTCTGTTATACTCTGTTAATATGATTTAAAATCTAGCAATGTTCTAGTTAAATCTTAGAATCTCATTCTGTAAGGTTAATGGGAATGGCAAGATAGGCTGTATAGTTAGAACTGGGGTAGTGGTAGAGAGAAGCAACCACGCTTTTAAAACATTATTCTGTATGTTACAAATTGTAGCTAAAACCATTAAGCGTTCATGACAGCTGGATCTCCATGGAAATTTAACACACTAAAAGAACATGGCTATTTTTAGATCTGAGAAGTTGGGAAATCTATCTGTGGGAAACAAGCTGCTTTTCAGTCTTCACAGTAATTCAATGGAAAGTGGCTAGGATAAATTAATTAGGTGAAAAAATTAACATATCTGATTCTCAGAAAGAATTTTCTCTCAGTTGGAGATAATCTTTCTAAATCAAGAATTGCAATGGTCCTTATATTCTCTGTCCTGGTATACAATTCAGTATATTCTGATCCTTGATTCAGATAAATGAATTACGTAAAACAAAACACATTGTTATTATTAATATGTAACACACATAGGGAGTTGTAAAACTCTGACACTTATATCAGATCAGTCCTTTTGTAAAACAATAATATCTCAGTAGGACTTTCCCTTCATAGATATGGTTTTGCAGATACAGACCCTCAGTTTGAAGATAAGAGCAGCTCCAGTTGAATCAGATCAGCGTTCTATCTAAAATCAACCACCTTTTCCCATAATTGTCAGGTCATATTCAGATTGCCTTCCAGGTCACTGGTATCACTCTATGAAGGGAGGGCCATTTGATTGGACTCTTCAAGTAACCAGCAAATCCAATAGGTTTCCAAGGATCTGTTGGGCTAGGGTTAGGGTGTCTGGAGCGCTATAGGAATATCACCTGGGGCAAATCTGATCAAAGCCAGGGAAGAGCATTGGTACTCCATTATCCTGCCATCTACACTTTTTTTCTTTTTACTCCCTCACCTTCAAGCCATGGCTCATTAAGTACAGTATTTATAAATATTGAATCCCAAAACATTATTATAAGGAAAAAGGATGAAATAGTACTTAAAAGCAACAACTATTATGTGCAGAGAAACACTGATAAACAGAAAGAATAGTAAAACATTGGATAATTTCAACACACAATGAAAATTCTATTGTTTGGGATGAAGTCCATTATTGCCTGAAATCCAGATTTTTGTCTTGTTATTTCCAATATTTACTGGATCAACGTCCATAAAATCAAGAGTTTGTAAAATCAGGCATTGCCTAGACCCAAATTGCTTTGTTTCAGTAAACTTTTTGCATGAAGGAATCTTAAAAATTCCTGAGTACCAGCACTGCTACTTACTCTGTCAATGGGGCCTTTAAAAAAAAAATCTGCACAGCCTTTCCCGCATTTACTCTTCTTTAATTATGTTCTGGAGCAATGTGAGAAAATAAATTGACCCTAGTACAACAGGTTGGCATTTGCTACCTTCCACCAATTAAGTTTCACCAGGCACTTTGTTTATAGCTCCATTCAGCAGCATAAAATGTCTCCTTCAAATTTCTTCAAGTCATGGAAACATGACAGATAACAGAAGGCAAATGGAACTTAGTTCATATAAATCTATTGAACAGTAGCAATCAGAGATGAGGATGTCAACATGTTATTTAATAACCTTAAACAATCTGCAGTGGCCAATCATAATAACTTGCTTCTTTTGCTGCTTTTTTTTTAAATTAGCAATGAGCACAGAAAATCAAAAATACTATTCACTGCATAATTTTATATAGCAATAGCAATAGCAGTAGACTTATATACCGCTTCATAGGCCTTTCAGGCCTCTCTAAGCGGTTTACAGAGAGTCAGCATATTGCCCCCAACAATCTGGGTCCTCATTTTACCCACCTCGGAAGGATGGAAGGCTGAGTCAACCCTGAGCCGGTGAGATTTGAACCGCTGACCTGCTGATCTAGCAGTAGCCTGCAGTGCTGCATTTAACCACTGCGCCACCTTGGCTCTTATTGCAAAGTTTTTTACCTAAAGTCTCAGATGGATACAAAAATAAAAATCAATAATCATTGTGGTCAATAAGATAATACAACTTTAGAAATAATTTTAATTATGTTGTTGCAGTTTAATATATATATATACAAAACCAATTAAGAGGAAGACATTAATGTACACAAATCCAACAAATTAGTTATTAAGTTATAATACTAAAATAAAAGAAAAAAAGAAACAAATTAACATACTAATTTAATATAAATCACCTAAATGGATGACATATTCATTTAATAACAATATATCAAATTACACATAGAAGCGTGTCTACTTTAGCAAAATATTATGAAATCTATAACATAGAAACATATTGTGTCTTAATTGGTATATAAAAATATTCTTTTAAAATGTGATACATTTCTTGAATCCAGTCTGTGATATCCAGATAATAGGAGTTTTCTTGTCCCTCTGTATAAATCTCTGGGCTATTCCACACATTTGATATAACCAATTTATTCGTCCATCTACTAATACATATTATTACTCCAAAAAGAAACCAGAACTTGCCACAGCCAAATATATTACATTGCCAACAGAGATACAGTCCATTCTTTTGATACATTCTTGAGGTGGCTAATATACTTGGAATAAACTTCTTCATGAATTAATTTTAATTTCAACTTTAAGACTTGCAGGCAATGATATTCCATGACCTGATATCCCAATACTTTTTTCCATCAGTCAGAAATATCAATAATTTCTACTTCAAAGTTGTTTTTAAACCTCTGATATATTTCCAATTTAATTTTAAAAGATTCCATTAAAATGATAGCATTTTAGCCTCCTTTGAAGAGGTTAAGACACATGAGCCTGAATAATTACAACATGCTGAAATTGGATAGACTGCCACTGTTGTGCACTAGGCAAAAAGAATTCTATGTGTAGTTATTGAATTCCTTAAAATAACATTGCCAAGTTGTTAATTTAGAAACTATTCCAGATTCTATCACATTTTGCACCAGAATGGAAACTTATTTTAAAAGAAGAATAGATTATTCATTAGACTCACCATCAAATCTAATGTAATTAAGCTCAAATATGTTTAGCTGCTTAAACCAGGATAAGAGAGATTGTTTTTTATTATATTTTGACTCAAGTAATTGCCAAAGTGATATTATAATGAAGTCAATATAAATTGAATATGTATACTATATAAAGCAAACTACAAGACACCCCCCCGCCCACACACACAAAAAACACACAACACACACACACACACACACTCTTAAATCTTTCTGGAAGGTTTCAGTTCCTCATGTGTACTGTTCTTTATTCACATTATAAATAAAAAATAAGGAATTATCTGGAAAATAAGGCAATCATTATGGTCCAAAGGAAATTTTATAGTTGCTGAAAATTCATACTCACTGTGTTCTCTTAAAGAACCAAGTTAGCATTTTGCGCATGGTCAGAAATTATACATTTTTGGTTTTTATTGCCCCTCAATAAACCACCAGGTAATAATATTTAGGAAACTGGGCCATTATCTAAAAATATATATTTGTCTTAATCTGAAAAATACCACAGTAATCTGAATAATACCTTCACATGCATCCAACTCATATAATTTCCAAATCCCATAATTATTCACAACTTTCTTGCCCTTGAAGGAATTGACAGTTTTAAGCTTTATAGCACTCATTCATCTCAGTCTTTTGAAATCAATTTTGGTCTTAATTAATTTTACCTTATGTTTCATAATGTGTACTTCCATAACAGAGAAAGGCAGAAAGATTTATTCTTCTTTAAACATTCAACGGCTTGTGTACCTAGTCAAGGATATTCTGAGAAATGTTCGTGCTATTTCTTTTCAGGATTCATCTGGGTTTTTCATCAGTGATAGTTTCTTTCACTAGAAAGACAAGAATAACATCCATCCTTATGACAGAATAATCAATGAAAAGTTACATTGCTCAGGAATTAGGCAACACACATTTAACTTCCTTGTCTCTGTCAGTTCACAGGGAGATACTTTTATTTCAGCCATATCACTCTCCTCAATTAACAAACAGTACTAATTGTCTGTATATCTGTTTTAAGTGTGCAAAAAAGTACACTTGTGGTCTACATTGCAAAAGGCAGTAGTATCTCCATTAAACTTAGAGATATTTAAAGATTATGAAGTAGTGTTATGATCACCTGGTTTAGCATATTAATTTACACGAGTTAATGATAGGTCAGATGCCTGACCAGCAGAAAACTGAGTGCTATTGCTTAGTTTACAAAAAGAAACAAAAATATCCCACAGTAAATTGTCCTACTACTGCCACTATTTCAAATTATCTCCTCAAAAATTTGTGGCAACTTTTTCCTTGATTGGATTCGAGCAATTATTACTGGATAGTTGTATGGTTCCAGAGAAAGCTTTGGTACCATCTATGGCTTCCTTAATCTGCCTCCCATTTATATAAAAACATGTATAATTATACATATAACAACACTGAAATAGACTTGGTTACTCAATCACCACATACATACTTGGTATACAAAAGCTTCCATACTCAATCATTAGCATTTCCAGATTGGGCTGAAAAAGGACATAACCCATTTCTAAAATTCTGAAGAACTGTTTCCTGTTTCCAAATGTATATGCTATATTAAACTTACCGGCACAGCTGCTCTGCCAAAAGTCCCATCCTCATTTTGGTGTTTCCTTGAGATGGAAGTTCTGAGCTTTCTCGATAATCTCGGCCCTTGATGTGCTGCATATCAAGCACCACCTGGCTTTTAGAGGAAGTGGGTGGTTTATCTGCACTACTTCAGATCTTGTTAATTTAATGGGATTCTTGAAAGTTGGCAGAGAAGGATCTAAATTGGAACAAGGCTTCTGCTGTGTTTTGAATCTTTCCTTCACTGAAATGTTTTCCTCAGATGATTAGAACAGGTATAAGAACGAAATCTATGTGTGGGGAGAAAGAAAGGTGGGGAAGATTGTTGCTTGCAAGGTTTGTTGCCATCTGTCTCTTGTAGCTTGGTAAAAGGAAAGTTTTGATCAGGAATGGTTGGGAGTTCTTTCCGGGAGACCTTAAACAACTCCTGTTCTCTCTTAATTGGAAGCTTGTCCTTGGATTTTGTGAGTCATAGAGAGGATTATCAAACATTTCTGGTTTTGATATGCTTCATCTTGCAGCAATGGTTCTATCATGCTTTTTCCTCACCTCACTGTACCTGCCGAGGTTAGTAAATTAAGAGAAAAAGGAAGGTTATATAACCATTATACAAGTTTGGAATGTTTTGAAAAGGTTATATCAATTAATTATTTTTCTATTTATTATTGTTCTATATTGTTGGAAAGGGAAGAGAGGCACATGGGTTTATAAATTCTATGTTCAAAAATAATTGATTTGCCTTGAGTTTTATGCACCTTCAGTTGAATGGATTTGTCATGATTTTATCTTTGGCAGCACAGTGCCTGGCACTGGCCAGGAAAAGATTCAAAACTGATGGTGAATGCATATGAAAATAAAATATTGATTAAGCAGAAAAATAGAAATACGGAGTTTATAAATAGCAGTGACTATGGTTGTCCTGTTAGATAATCCTGTTACCTGAAGTCTAGAAATAATATGATTTATTGAATGGTCCGCTAAAGGAAAAGCAAAATATGGGAAATCTAGGTTATCTCAGTGGTCTAAATTTAGACCAAAGGGGTATAAAACTTACAGTTGATCTTTTTGATTAGTTGCAAAAGGAGCAGAAAGTCTTGGAGATACAGGAGACAGAGTGGAAGGTGTAGTAGGAGATTCTAATCCCAATAGTGGAGTATTATCTTTTGGCTGTGGATCGTAATTCCAAAGGGTATGTTGTTGATCTGGTAAGGGATCTGCTTAAACTGGGTTGTTGTAGTGAATGGTTGAGAGGCAGAAGCCATCCGTAAGTAGGTGGCAGTGTTGATCTCTGGGGGCACTGTGTTCCTGAAGAAAAAATTAAGAGAGGAGGAATGAATTAGTATGTTAGAATGTATAATTATTCTGGAGACTTTGGAGGAGTTAAGGCAAAGTCAATTATCTTCTTTTTAACACTTTTTCCATTTCTTAGGCTTAAAACATGTTTTACAGACAATCACTGCATAGTTTATCTAAGGTCATCTCTGTGGGTCTCAACACAAGAATTCTAGAACAGGATTATTGGATTCCTTTGATTAAGTTCTTAGGCCCCAGACATGGGACAGAAGAGCAATAGTCACAAAAGTAGATGATCATCAGAATCTAATTAGAGAATATCAGAATCTGAACTGGGGAGTACACCCTTCCTGGAAACCTCTGATACTCACCTACTGTGGTATTACTCTGATGATGATGATTGCTCCAGTGCAGGGGAACCACACTGATCATTTCTCTCTCCCATATTTTTAACATCTATATGAAATCTTTGGGAGAGATCAGTTTGGGTTCTGTAATCCAGCAAGATGGGAATGATGTTTTCTCATAACATCAAGGCTTTTCAAAGGAGGAGAATACCTATGATTAGGTGATCCTCCTGAACTTGCAGCCCCTGTTTAGCTTTGGCTGGTTTACAAGTTGCAATCCTAATACCTGAAAATAGCAACTAATTTCTTTCTCACCACATAGTTGGATTATTACAACATGGTCTACACATGCCTTTCTTGAAGACAATAAAGTACATCAGAGTCTTCCCAACCTGCACATCCTGTGCAAACACAAGAAAAAAATCTTCTTAGTGTGTTGCCTCTGTAAAAGGGCTTTGAAGCAGAAAATTGGCCCCCATTTGGCCTCCTTCATTTTTAGTATCCAGAAAGACATGAAATACTTAATCTTCTGTAGGGGTAATAGAATTTAGCTGAGTATCACTAGGCAATCTTTAGTTATTGTTTTATCATGGTTTTAATGGAATGTTAAATGAAATACCCTGTTTCCCTGAAAATAACCCTCCCCGAATATATGCAACATAGCAGCAGCCATGAGGTGACCACACTCGCCGCCTCCTGCACCTCAAAAATAATACAACCTCCCTGAAAATAAGGCTTATTTCGAAAGTCAAAAGAAAATAAGACCCTGTTTTATTTTGGGGGAAAAATGGGTGATGATTGATGGATAGGCAGATGGATAGGTGAGTAGACAGATAGGCAAGCACCACCTATAATTGTTGGTGATGTTGCTGTTTTGATAATGAACATATCCTTTCCAGTGTAGACTGAAACATCATTTTCACTAAACAAGGGGGTAGAGAAACAGAGTTTCTAGTTAAAGAAGGAGCATTGTTCCAAATGCAACACTCTTCTTGATTTAAATCTCTTCTACTTCAAATCTTATAAAAGTGAGAAATAATGAAGAGTCATTGTCAACAGCTTCCTTCACTTTTTAAAGCTTATCATACTTCTCTGACCAGTTGTACTATATCGTGCCCACATATGTGTAACGTACTATATTGTGTATATTGGGATATACATTAGGGATATGAGCTTTTTCCTGGCTAAAAATCTGTACCTGCTATTTGTACCTGATGACATTCTTGGGATTGTATTCCAAAATGTACTGGCTGAGGCAAAAACACAAATGACCATTACATGTAGATCTATTTTTAATTAATATTAAATAGTATTAAATATTTTCAGTCATGTTTTTCTCATTTCATTTTGTGCCCCATTGAAAGTTATCTTCACAAGCTATATGTGAAGCTGAACCAGAGGTAGGTTGCTCCCGGTTGACCCGGATCGGGCAAACCAATAGTGGTGGCGACGGAGGCTCTGCCCACCTATCCAGATGCTTCTGCGCATGTGCAGAAGCGTCGTGTCAGAAGTGTCGTGTGCGTGAGCAAACCAGTAGTAAAAAATGGAAACCTGTTCTGGACCCCCCCCCCTTGCTCGTTCAGAAACGACTGCCACACACGCAGCTTGCAAAGGAATGTCTTTATCACTCTGGCTTTTGCTGGCTGCGAGCCCAAAATAAACATAGATAAATTCTCTGGCAAAAAGTTAAACAGCAAATGCAAAAACAAAACTCTCACAGCAAACCAGGTTACATAAAGCAAATCACTTATCCAAGTGCTTCTTTGAATCATGAACACGAACTAGACCAGGAACGGAACGGAACTAACAAACGAACGAACGAACAGACGTTGACTTCTGCAACTAAGGCGTGGCACCATCAGTCTTTTTATCCACAGGAGGAGATCCTTAACGAGTCCCAGCTACTTGTTATCTTCTCCTGTGAGCATCTGAAACCACTCACAGGAGATTTCTGTGTCAGTCTGATAGCAGTCCCAAAGGCTCCTACCGAGCCACAACAGAAACCCATCACTGAGCTGCACCCATTTGGACGCCACAAATAATCTCGGGCCTCAAGTTGTACAGGTAGTCCTCAACTCACAACCATTCATTTAGTGACCATTTAAAGTTACAACAGCACTGAAAAGGTGGCTTTATAACAGTTTGTCATACTTAACAACCATTGCAGTGCACCATGGTCATGTGATCAAAATTTGGCAACTTGTATATATTTATGACAGTCGCAGTGCCCCAGGGTCCTGTGATCACTTTTACAATCTTCTGACAAGCAAAGTAATGGGGAACCCTGAATCACTTAACAAACTTGTTATTAACTTAACAGCAGTGATCTACTTAAAAAACTGGGTGAGAAAGGTTGTAAATGGGGCAGAACTCCCCTAAAAACTGTCTTGCTTAGCAATGGAAATTTTTGGGCTCACTTTTGGTTGTAAGTTGAGGACTACCTATAGTCCTCAACTTACACAGGTAGAGCAAAAATACATTCATATTATAAATTTTAATTTTTGCTGACAGTTCAGCCTAAAGTTGATAAGATGAAAACTAGGAGCAAGATTATGTCTTATTCAAATATTATGCTATCTGTTCACTTAATTAATTTTCTTTCCATTTTAAAATAATCCTCTATTTTATACTATGTAGTTTTTTCAATAGAGCTCATATAAGTGCCTTCAGATGTATATATAAGTGTCCTGCCTAACTCATAGAATTATTGCAAAATCCAGATTATAATATATTTATTTTCAACCATCCTGTAATTTTCCCACTTTTCCCATTATTTTTCTTACTATTAAAAAGAAATCCATTCAGAAGATAAATGTTTTTGATAGAAGCCATTTGAAAGCACACAGGATTACAAAATACTGACCTTCCTGCTAAAAATAACCTATATAGAATATGTAAAAATGTTACAGTGCCAGCTGTAATTAAAGCCAGGCCAAATGTAAATTTTGAAATTGAAGTCACCAAAAGAAAAATAAAGCAGTAGCAAAAACTAAAGTCTTACTATATGTGTCCACAAATAATTTAGTACAGCTTTCAAGTTTATTTTTTAAAAATACTGTTCTCTCTCAATAGTGAAGCAAACATCTCATTTGTCTCAGGTTATTGGTTATACAGTAATACAGCCAATCTAGCAAGAAAACATTTCCTTGCATTTTTGCTTGAAGAAGTAATTGACATTATGGGATTACATCTGGAGAGAGAAGAGTTAAGCCTTCCTTTCCTTTGAAGCATTATGCCTTAAACAGAAATCTCATGATTAAGCTAACAGAAATGAATCCCATCATCATGTGAGAAGAAGCACACAAGTGTAAATACACAATGAGGCTTCCTCAAAAGTGAAATTCTGTGCTACCGTCCAATATCATCTCTGCAAGGCTCATCAAGAGTTACTGCAGTTCCACGAAACCGAGCAATGGCGGCTGCTTCTTTGGCTACCAAATGAGTGGGCCTCCTGCTAGAAATAGTAACCCTTTTCAGAGAAAATACAGGTTAGAGGATTTTGAATTTTCTGCACGAGAATATTTTCATATTGCCTTTTTTAAACATCAGTGAACAATGAAACAATTAGAAGTCTTACAACCTTGGCAATTTACAAGAATGGCCTCAAGTATGTCTAAATATATGTTCAGTTTTTAAGTTTCTAGGTTCTATCATATCTCAAGACTTAAAATGGTCACCTAGCATCAAAAACATCATCAAAAAAGCATGTCCTTTCTGTGCCAACTCAGAAAGCTCAAACTGCCCAAAGAGCTGGTGATTCAGTTCAATAGAGGAATTATGAGTCTGTCACCTGCACCTCTATAACTGTGTGGTTTGACTCAACCAAACAAGACAGACACAGACTTCAACGGATTGAAGTGCAAGAAAAAAAACAATTGCTACCAATCTGCCTTCCATTGAGGACCGGTATACTGCACAAGTCAAAAGAGGGCTGTGAAAATATCTACAGACCCCTCACATCCTGGACATAATTGTTTCAACTTCTGCCCTCAAAATGTGCTATAGGGCACTGCACATTAGAGCAACTAGATAAAAGGACAGTTTTACCCCCGATGCCATCACTCTGCTAAGCAACTAATTTCCACACATGGTCAAATTATAACTAAGACTGTATTACTATTATTCTTCTCATCCTTGCTAGTACCTATCTCTTCTCACTTATGACTATATATATTTTACAATTTATATTGTTTTATTTTGTTTCCTGGTATGATTTGGTTGCTTATTAGTAACCTATGATTATCACTAAGTGTTGTATCTTATGATTCTGATAAATATATTTTAATTTTCCTGCTGTACACTAAGAACATATGCACCAAAGACAAATTCCCTGTGTGTTCAATCACACTTGGCCAATAAAGAATTCTATTTATTAGTACAGTACATATTTGTTATATTAATATCTTGCATTTCCTCCAGGAGCTCAAGGCAAATTACCAACGAACTTCCTAGATGGGGCGAATCTGAACATGGATCAGTCCAGCCTTTTGCAACATTTTTAAACCATCATTCAAATACTATTGCTGAAAAACTGGATTAAGTGGCACTAAATAAACATAAAAAAGATTTAGGAGGAGGAGGAGAATGGGATGCTGTTTGGGAATTAAAAATACTTTCATTTAAAATGGAAGAGAATTCTGTTTAAAAACTCATAGCTAAGGCTATAACTATAAACTATAGACTATAAACTATATTTACAAAGAAATCAACCCCATATGTTTGAGAGAATCTGACAGATTCTATCATTTCTGGTGAGAACGTAAAGTTAATAGATGGCTGTGATGCTATGTCTTTAAGGAATACATGATTACAGAACAAAAATTATGTTCTCTTATAATTAGTGTTAAATGAGGTGAGAATGATAACATATTATGTAAAGAAATACTACTATTCTTGTGACAGCTGTGAGACAAACAACTGCTAAAAACTGGAAGATGAACATTGAAATTGCTGAATTGAGGTCACAGAGATGTGGGATATAGCAGTTACAAAAACACTATGATTAAAGATGATGAATGTTCTGGGATCAACATGGAAAAATTAGCGTTGTACTATCTACGTAATATATCAACAACCAAAATGATCCTAGATTATTGGTATGTCATGGAATCACATTAAAACATACTATAAATATTATTTGGGTATAATGTTTTTACAAATATCAGTATCTTTTTCTACAATCATAACCTTGGGTTTACTTAGAAAATATTTGACATTTTTCATTATATTTTTATTATCTGCCAGGTAAGGATCCATGGAGCCAACTTTCTTAGTTCTTACTTCTCTATACTGCACTACGTCTATAGTATATCGCATTACAGACTACATCTATAGTGAAACCCAAGGTTATGAATGGAGAAAGAGTGAGATACTAATATTTTGAAAAATATTAAACTGTAGTGCAATCTGTAATGCAATTGCATTCTATAGTGCAATATAGATGTAGTGCAGGGCTGTCAAAGTCCTGGCCCATGATCCAGATACAGCATGCTGGCCATGCCCACACCGGTTTAGTGAAAGGGAAAAAAGTCCTGATACGTCATGTAATGTTGCCATGAGGATGTTTATGACAACCCTGTTTTAGTGTATCAATCATGTTTGCATATAGACAATTAGTTGTCTTCAACCTACTTGTTGATTTGTTCCCTTCTTTGGCATGGTCTATACAGCTCAAGCCTCTGATTGATTTTTGTCCAGCAGTTTCATCTCGTTCAATTTTCACAAAATCTGAAGGTAAATAGATCCAAATCAAATATCAGTGCATCTTTATACCTTTATAATGCTATAATCATAACTAAATAACCTAAAGTATTCAGGAAGTATACATTTAACTTAAGGTCCAAATAACTATTGTAGATGATCTGTACGGTGAAAATAAGAAAAATACATTTGGGATACTATCGATCAAATAAAACTACTAAACTCTGGCAAGACCCAACTGCTGCCTGGGAGAGTGGTAAGCAAGAAAGCAATTTTGAAATCAGATGCTAATCACTGCCAACTGTGCAACTTCTTGTTCATCTCAGATGAAGCATGGGTATCTCACAGGTCGTTCCATATTTGGGTAAGCAACATTATGCATGGTGCAGAAAAAGAGTAAGTAGTCAGCAAATGAAATTAAAAGCAGGAGATAAAAGAAAATACATGGAAATCTAACTAACTCTATTTTATACCAATTCCAATCACTATGCTACCTATATCTTTTCTATCCCTGCAAAGCATACTTGCTTCTAACACATCTGCATACCAATTCATGTATTGCTTTTTTGTTCTTTAAACTTTGACCTCTTTTTGAGGATCTCATCAACTCCATTCCAGATCTTCCTTGATCCTTCTTTGCTCTTGATCCATTACTTTTCTTTCACTAATATTTGTTTCATTCTTCTTACATGGAAAAACCACCTCAGTTCTTTCAGATTGCTATTTCACTTTTGTATCCAATCCACATTCATTCATCATCTACTCATATTTTTATTTCATCTTGTTTACCAAACACACATTCAACTGGCATATTTTGCATAATATATTTTGACTGCATCAAATATACTTGTGTGTTTCTTTATAACATACCCAACATGTCACAATGTTAGAAGAAACTGGTTTATTTTTTTCTTTTTACCATCCTATAATCTCTTAATGCTGGATAGAGTTGGGGCAACTGGATGGTGTTGAGTGTTTATTGGCTAGATGTTTTTCCTGATGCCTACATTGGAGTTTGAAGCAGATATTTTCTCTTTCTGGCCTGAGAGAGAAATGACTGCTGCTACTTAGGATTGAATTCTCAACCTTCTGAGTGAGGACACAAGTGTCTTCACCACTAGATCCCCCACACCACTAACAAAAGAAGATGCTCTTATACACAGTCATTTTCACTTATTTCATTGCAACATACTATCTATTACCACCTGCTTTCCACCACTGTTTTCATGTTTTAACAACTTTCCACTTAGCATCTTAATTTTCTGTAAATATTCTACTAAACTGCACAAATTCATCTACTTCTTCTCTCTTCTTTTGCCATGTATGTGCAACTTGCAGTCATGCACTGTGTATACTGCAATTATTTAATCTTCAATTCATTAATTCAGATACTTATTTTTACTTGGATACAAACATTCAGTACAATCATTAAGGATTTCAGTTAATAACATGGTATAATTTGCATTAAAAGTATGATATTTTCTCATCTTTAACCAGTACTGAATATCTCTAATGCCTCGCCACAAGCATGTCTTGCGTATTTATCCAGAATGCACTGAACAGTCAAGGGGATATACAGAATGTCTCTTCCTTCCTGCTCAATGTTGACTCCTTCACTGTGCATTCGATTGTTTTGATACATTCTTTATTTCTATCATCTATTGCTGTTCCCATACCTAAAAATCAACTATATATCCATGTACAGTATTCTATAATTCAAACTTTATTTACCATTTTTCTAAGTATTCAAACCTTTTTTCTGTCCATAGTGTCACAATTGAAACATATTACAATCTATCATAGATAGTCAGGCAGATGGCACCCTTTCTCTCATTTGTTTGGAAGCAGGAAGGGAAGGACTAAAACTAGATCCTGTACAATTCTATGTATCCAAGGTCATTGTTTGATAATGAGAAATGTTTTATTGCTAAAAATGCTTTATTTAATGGCATGATCTTTTCAATCATTCTAATTTCTTTCTTTCCTATATTTGCTATTTGTCAGTCTTTATAGAATGAGTATACAACTCTGATGTCACCACTCTGACAAGCGTCATCCATACCTAAGCTCTATACCAGGTGTGTCAAACTCAAGTCCATGGGCTGGATCTGGCCCACAGGGTGCTTAGAAGTGGCTCGTGGGGCCGCCCTCGATACAGGGAAGGACTAGCCCACAGTGCCCCTGCCAGTAAAAATGGAGCTCGGGAGGGCTGAGCATGACCTCTTCGGGCTCCATTTTTGCTGGCAGAGGGCTGCAGGAGACCACCGTAGCCAAAAACGGAGCCTGGTCAGGCCACACACAGCTCCCCCAGGTTTTATTTTCAACCACCACAGCCACCTGCAATGGATTCTCCCAACACCACCAGGGCCACCACAGATCGAATGGGCCACACCCCAGCCACCCCATCCCCATCCCACCCCAAGGTCAAGCACAACCCTGATGTGGGGCTCAATGAAATCAAGTTTGACACCCCTGCTCTACATAGACTATTTCTAAGGAGATGAATTTCCTGCTGGGAAAACAAGCCCTGTTACTGGAATAAATGTTGGAAATCTGATGAAATTGATATTCACGAACTATTTAAACTACTGGATTAGGCCCAGGTTGGACTTGTGTATTCCATGACATACTAACATATTCCTAATGTCATGGCCACACTTTAAAAGGTTTGTGTTTTTTTAGAGTTTAAATGGCTAACATAAAAACATTCCCTCTGCAGTTTGCTGAACATCTTTTCATTGATGTTTCCTTAATATTACATGCTCACAATCTTTCACAAACATTTATGGTCTTGCCCCATATTGCAGACGACAGCTTAGTTTTCTGGTGCAGCCAAGTTTATATCCTGAACTAGGCAGATGTGTTAAACAGCCCAGGTCAGTTTCCCAGCACCATAGAGGGAGTCTGAAATTGAACAACACTAGTTTATGAAACAAGTATATAACTCATTCTCTTACATAACCATTTTGGCTGGTTTTAGCTACTAGAAAAACAAAAACAGCTCTTTCAATTGCCCCTCTTGGCCAAAAGTATGACTGGCTTGGAGTACT